>NW_028248164.1:0-102973 GCF_964263255.1 Lissotriton vulgaris
AGAGCAAGCAGGCTGTGTACCAGTGGTGTATCGGCTGCCGGGAAGCCGTAGACGGGCTCGGTCCCCTCAACCTGGCCATCTCTCACCCAGGGGCGGCCTTAGGTATGTGCAAGCTGTGCACCTGCACAGGGACACCAAACCCCAGGGGCCTCCACGCCCATATATATCCTTAATGTAATAATCCTCTGAGGATGGATACATATTTGCGTGGAGGCCCCTGGCAGGGATTTGGCAGCCTCCAGCTCTGTTCCACTTCCTAACTCCCTGACCTCCCTCCTGAGCTCAGGGGGGGCTTCCCCCCACCCAGACCCCCACTTACGGGGCCCCCTACCTACGCTTCCTGCCCAGGGCCGCCATGAGCCTAGAGCCGCCCCTGTCTCACCAGAGGCTTCCGCGCTCTCTGTGCCACAGGGGTGCTGCCCAGCATGGAGCGGAGCAGAGCGAAGGAAATCTCGAATAATGTGGCAGGTGCTGCCAGCTGCAGCGGGAGCCATGGGGGGGAGCCGCAAAAGTTTGTTCAATGTGGCAGTGGCCGCAGACTGCTTGTCTTTCTAGCATTTTCAGCGTTGAGCATTGGTACTTTGGAGAGGTACCTGGGTTTTTCATGCTACAGTGAGTGGCGAGCTGCGAGCAGGAATCATGCTGGACTGCTGCTGCATCATGCCCCGTCGTGCCCCAGTGTGTGGCCCTCGGCCCCTGTGGTCCTGCTGACCCTTGTGGTTTTTCCTCCCATACAAGGGGGCCCAGGGTAATCTTTAAGCATTGGGGGCCGATCAACCAGCTCGGGCTGGGACTGGGGCCGGGACCAGTTGTGACTGGCAGCGCATCCGCGGTTCATCCCCCCTCTGCAGTTGCAGAGCAGAGCATTGGAACGAGGCGGCGGTAAGTCGGTGGTTTGCTCTGCGGTGGTTGTACAACTATAGCTACTGCCCCCATTCCGGAAGCGGCCCGTAGACCTGGGACCGGGCTGAGACCAGCATGTAGCTGGCGTGCGTGGCCATAGCAGGGGGATACCCCGATTGCAGGACATCTTCCAAGGCCTTACACCTCACATAATTGCACGGTTTACACAACAAACGCTGCAGCAGCAGGAGCAGCCGCAGAGGGGAGGAGAAAGACAACGCCACAGTCAACGCCATCTTGTAAAGCAAGCTTAAAGTAAGCACTGATAGCATAAGCAGTACAAGTAACTCCAGCCTCACCACTCTGCATTGCACCATGATAAAAAAAATCCTACCCTTAGCTAACCCTGGTACTTGGCCTACTGATGAGATGCAGAGGGCCGAGGGGCCTGTGGGCAGAGGGTAGAGGGTGCGACAGTCAGTCTGAAGCAGCGCAGAACAAGGGTCTAATCTCAGGAGCGAGTGCGCGCCTGAGGGAGTCCTTCATAAAAAGTCAAACCCCACTTTGAGACGGAAAGTTACTTATGGGGGGATAAGGTCTCTGTGGTCATAACACACACACCCAGCAGGAGGCCCACAAAGAGGGGTCAGCAACCTTTTATACAATATTAACACAATATACAATATTCAATAGTATACAATATTCAACATACAACATTTGCCTTCAGACCGAAAATTCCACTGGACTGAACTAGGCCCGCAACACGGACCACCGTAGTCTATAAAAGCCTAAAGAAAAGCACCCTAAATAGATCTTATAGAACTGAAAGCATGAGATCAGGGCACGTGCGTGGGGGCCCAAATCCGCTAGTAGAACAAGTAACACTAGCAATAACTCAAGCAATACAATTAAACGGAAAAGGAAGTTGAAAATACTTGAAGGTTCAGAGGGCGAGCCGCAGGTTAAGACCAGACCAGCAATGCAGGAAGATGGCTCCATAATTGAAATAACACCAAACTCAATGAGGCTAAGCAACTTAATGCCAGAGACCAAAATGTCAAAATACCGCCTACTCCAGCCTGAAATCGACACAAAATGTTGCTTTTTAAAAAATGCAGGTGACACCCTGCTTTCACGCCCCACTGCATTTGCGGGTATTCAAACACCACTCCTGCCCTCTCGTCAAGATGACAGAAGCAAGGAGGAAGAGATTGAAGGGCCTGCCATCCAAGGATGAAAGGGGGAAAGGCAAGGGCAGGATAGCTCACTAATAACCTTACATGGCCTAGCACCCACCGTAAGTTGGAACACTAAGACCCTGGAGAAAGAGCTTGATGAATTGCACTCAGAGGCACAACAAGATTCTCCCCAAGACAGGGGAAATAGGATTGAGATCAATGGTGCAAGGGAAAAACAGGCAATTAATATTGAAGCATCAGGAAACTGTAATGAGGTATCAGCCAGAGGAACTAAGAAGCCGTAACAATCCCTTTATATCACAAGCTCGAGAAGAAGACACAAGATGGATTGCAAGAACCATAAATAACACAAAAGATTGACGAGATCCTTGCCCGCTATACAGAGCAAATATAAAGGGTACAGTACAGATCTGCTCCTGGAACGTAAATGGGCTCGCTAACAAATTAGCTGATCTGGAATTTGTCACCTATGTTAGGGCCTTCGAGATAGTGGCACTGCAAGAAACATGGGTAATAGACCCGCCTCATCTCCAAGGATGTTTTCGCTTCTATATAAATGCCATCAGGGGGGCAAAACATGGCCATCTACAAGGAGGCTTGATCACATACGTCGCAAATGCAATTGCTTATTCCGCTCGCATCTTTGGCCCCACAATACAATCAACACAAGCAGTCATTGCATCCTTTTTGTCACTATCGGTAAACAAAAGGGATACTAACACCATGATAATACATGTGTATATTTAACTGAAATATAAAACCAAACCAGTAAAGGAAATGTGCAATTTTGCGGAAACATGTATAAGAGAGGGTCCTACAACTGATCTCATCTTAACAGGGGACTTATACCATAATCTAATGGCTCCTCCTTGGACAAAGAAGTGCTTATGCAAAATGCAATTTGGAGTATTCCGCTGCAAGGAAAACCTCAAGCGTGCAAACAAACTAAGATAGGACAAACGACTTTGGAGGACTTGCAACATCTTAATTTGAGGGCACTAAATAACAGATTACCCGAAGACAACCCTCCTGTAACAACATACAGCTCCACAAAACAAGCTCAATTCTGGACTACACTTTTGTCTCCCTAGGCCTTTTTCAACAAATTGCATCGTTTCAGTTGGACAATAAGGGCGATAGTGATCATCGGCCTCAAGAAATAGAACTGAGAACAGTCACTCCAACATTCGAATGCTGCCGGAAGCCTCAAGGACTAACTACCACCATTAACCTAAGAAGAATAAAATTCAAGATAGCCGCAGACAGCGAGATGCTGGAAACCCCAAAAGAACATTTTGCTGCAAGGGTCGGAGATGGCGAAGTTGAGAAATGGAAAAACTTCCTATCAGTGATGGAAGCATATGCGACTCAGACCAAACCATCAAACCAGAAAAGGATTAGCAGCACGAAGCTCATATCATACATCGCAAAGCAAGAAATCAAGCTTGCAAAAAAAAGGTTTCACCAATTACTGAGACACCTTCGGCACAAGCCCAGCGACAAAATAAAATTACTAGCACTACGGAAACAAAGGGCAGACCTCAAAAAACGTAAAAGGGATGCATATAGAGTTATGAAGGCAGATCACCGGGCCAAACTATATGCTGATGTTAAACACAATAACAGCACCAGATTTTGCAGCACCATAAATCAATGTATCCATCAAAATCATGAGGGTATCGCCTCGAACATTACAGAGGAAGTCTGGGCAAAATACCTCAGGTCCCATTTCCAACAAGGTACTGAACGCAGCGAGCAGTGTCAAGCATGTCAAAACGAATCAGACTGCCAAACGACACTCAAGGCCTGGGCCGAAACCAACCTTGCCGACTCTGGAAATCAGGGTTAGACTTACCAATTGAAGATTTCCGAACGATTCATGTAGACACCATCAAACGGCAAATAGGAAAGGGGAGAAGAGAAGGTGCTCCCGGCCCAAATGGAATGCTCCAGTACTATACAAACAAGAGGCAATTTTCTGGGCAGAAGCACTGGACCCACTCTTCAGAGAAATTAGAACGTTGAACATCTTGCCTATCTCATGAAGAGGATAAATTATTTCCCCATTCCACAAATCTGATGAAAAGTCGGAAGAACAAATTACCGATTAGTGGCATTATAAGATAACAAAGCTATATTTTTTGCTGGTTTGTTATTGGAGGACATCCAGGCATGGGTGGAAGAAAAATCCGCAATTCCCCTACAACAGACTAGCTTCGCAAAATCAGTCGGGACAATAACTAACATATTAGGCATGGCTATGCTTATGGTCAAGGCTGACTGAGGCTACACGGACATCTCTATACCTATGCTTTATTGATTACAAGGCTGCTTTTGATCATGTCAATCGTATCAGACTCTGGTCCAAATTGCATAGCTTGGGGGGCTGCTTCAGCCCCTACTCAATTTGATAATAAATCTGCATACGGACACGTGGCTACAGGTGAATTTGGGCAATGGAACGTTCCTGTTCAGGCGCATACCCACTGAAAAAGGGTTGAAACAGGGCTGTGTTTTAGCACCCACTCTTTTTAATCTGTACATAGCTCATCTAGTCCCACTGCTAATCAGTTGTAATTCACGTGCCCCGAAACTAGGAGACATTTCACTACCCTGTCTCCTCTATGCAAACGACATAGTCCTGATCAGCTAAACAAAAGTAGGGCTACAACATATCCTAAACACAATGCGGGACTTCTCCCAAGCAAATTATCTAACGATTAATCTGGATAAAAGGAGAACAATGATAGTCGGAAAAAAAGGTGACATCTGCTGCCTGGTTCTGGGGAGATACCAGAATAGAGGATACAACAGAATATAAATATCTTGGTGTGAAGCTGGAAACAGGCTGCCGCTTTTGTGGCACAGAAGAACAGCATATGGCTTGAAGGACTAGCACTTGCAATCTCCCTAAAAACATTAAACTCTAAATTAACTGGCCCATCGATCCTGCTGCTCGTTGAGGTGGCTCGGGCAAAACTCTTGCCAACAATCACCTACGGTAGCGAGGCACAGAAAGACAGGGACGCGAAAATACTTAATGCCACAGTAACAACAGCATATAGGGTCATTTTTGAGCTGCCAAAGTACACTAAGCCTGCGCAAATTAGACCTGAGTTTGGCATTTTGAAACAATCATTTGCTAGACAAGGGACCTTTATCACTGTATAGGACAAAGTGCAAAAAGCTCATCGGGAAACGCTAAACGAAAGCTGTGGAAGAAGTTACAATCGCACTCCTCATTACCAGCTGCGGAATATCTACATAGTAATCTACATAAATTGGGGCTAAACCAACTTTGGGAAACATCAACAACCACCCTAATCTTTAAAAAATTAGTGTGGACGACAGTGAAACTCCTCTCATAGCCGCACAATCAAAGAAGCCCACGGATGGATGACCCTGAATACATATAGAAGCCGAGTGCGAAAGCTTGTCTTAAACTGGGATACGACAAAAATATAATTTTTTTTAATGAAATATAGATTTGGACTTCTCCCCTGCGTACAGCATCTTCCATCCTGGCTATGCAATAGAGCAGGCTCTGTGTGCCGCTTATGTGGATCGGCTCGGGAAGACCTGCTGCATTTACTATACTCCTGTAAAGAACTCCTCAAAGAATGAAAGAAATAGTTGAAACAACTTTTCAATAAACTAGCGATTCGCACCAGGAGGCAAGCTCTGTTGGCATGCTTTGCACTTAGTGAGCAACAATTGAACTGCAGAGCAGTAAAGTATGTGAGACTGTGTGGAAGCAAAATGCCAGAAATGCAGACATTAGGTGGTTTGAGGATACATCCAACATATAACTCAAGCTGATAAAGTCACTTATGCTGCAACATCTGCTCAAAATTAGCAAGCTTTTTAGCATGGTTTTTAGATATAAGAAACATGAAGGAATGAGTTTTATATATATATATGATAGTTTTTTAACTGAACTCATTTTTTTTATTGCAACGGTTTTAATTAACTATGTAAATAAACTACTTGACTTCACTTGAAGTAAAAACACTCTCTCTGGGTCTCTGTTGAAATTCATTGGTTTTTATAGCGTCACTTGAGAGGAGGACCGTTGAACCCAACAGATGGTAAAGTAAACAAACCTAGCATCTGATTCCATTGGCTCTAAAATTGAATCTGCACAAATGACTCTGCTGTGGGTACCAATGCGCATTTTTCAGAAGGAGCCTAGCGAGTGCCACCATCTCTAAACTGGCTAGCGACAAAATCAAAACAGCCAAACCTAAAGCCTGTCTGTGGCTAGGCCCAATGACCAATCACCGGCTAGAAGAATCAACCGACCAACCAATCAAATGATATGGTGTTCACCTCGGGACACAGCTACCACTCAGAGTCTGTTCTCTTTTTTTTTAACCAGACTAGTTAAACTTGAACATTTAAATTCATGATTCGAGAGGGGTGAGTTTGATTTTCTACTGAAAGTATGCAAGTTACCAGCGGGACGCAGACGCAACACCTGGAACCCCCCTGCATTCCTCTCCACACTTTGCGCTGTGAAGTCCGGAGACCAGTACCTTTGAAACTCAGGACTCTTTCTGAGATAATAGCGCAGGGATCCGTATGCATTGCTGACATCTCTCCTCTGGCGTTGGAACTCGGAAACAGGAAGACACAAGCATTTGCAATAGAATAGGTCTCACATTTACTAGAAACTCTCGAAAAGGCAAGACCTATTGCAGTGCAAAAGGTTGTTTGCAAAAGCGCCCCTTTCAGAGCTTTCACTTAAATGGTGGCTGTGTCCTTTTCTTTTGATGAGCCATGTCTAAGAAAAGGGGCACCTCCGCCAATGAAGTGATGGCGCTGCAGGGGCGCTTTTGAAAAAAAAATGGAAAAATTTGGCAAAAAAGCATGCAGCCAGGTTAGATGCCATAAATGAACCAAAGGCGTGGCCGCCATTGGTGCATGCTGTGCTATGGAAAAATCTATGAAGCCTTACAAGAGAGCCCGTCCTGCCCGTTTGCGGGCAGGTCAAACGCATTTAACAAAATAGTGCTTTGAGGTTGTAACCAAGCCCACCGAGCAACAACACACGTAACAGGGGGTGTCGCCATGGGAGGTTACCTCTGAGTTTAAGCAAGTAAGTGAGAGAGTGAGACTTGAATGCTGAGTGATGTAGGGTTTGGTGAGGGCGCTAGGCCCTCATTCTGTGGATGAGTACATGAGACGCAGACACAGTGGTATGGGGATAGGTAATGGGCCCCGAGCACGTGCGCTCAGCCCCTTTTATTGGCCAGGGTCATCTGACCCGTGACGCCTGGTGGTGGGTGGGTGTTAGGTGTATGGTTACAAAGAACTGGGACACTAGACCGTGTTCTCCATCAGTACATCCCTCCCAACCTTAGTTAAGAAAATGACCCTAACTAAAGTCCAACCTGTGGGAAAGATAGGTAACACCTCTCATCAGCCCGGCTAGCTTGACTCCAGTGGTGTGGAGGCTCTGGGACCCACGTCTGAGCTACCCCAGTACACTCAGGGAGAAAATTACAAAAAACAATTTGATGGACAGAATGTAGATCAATGTCTTACATTCACCCCAGTGCAAGGATCTGGGCCGAAATCCATCGTTTTTTGTACTCCACACCACCCTGGGTCAGATAATGGCTTTATGCAAATCAGCTCTGACCCTGTGCCCCATGGGAACAGTCCAGTCCGAACTGGACTGGGATGAATGTGTGACATTGATCCACATTCGGTCCATCATTTGTTTTGTTTGCAATTGCAACCATAAGTGCGCTGGGGATGCTCAGACGTGGGTCCCAGGCACTACACACCACTTGGAGTCAAGCTAGCCTGGCTGATGAGAGGTGTTACCTCGAAACCGGTCCGGTCCTCGGATGCTTGATTCCGTTCTGGGAAGGACATGGCTTTTGTAGTTCGGACTGGACTGTTCCCATGGGGCACAGGGTCAGAGCTGATTTGCATACCGCCATTGTCTAACCCAGGGTGGTGTGGAGTGCAAAAAAACGATGGATTTGGGCCCAGATCTTTTGACTGGGATGAATGTGTGACATTGATCCACATTCGGTCCATCATTTGTTTTGTTTGCAATTGCCGCCATAAGTGCGCTGGGGATGCTCAGACGTGGGTCCCAGGCACTCCACACCACTTGGAGTGAAGCTAGCCGGGCTGATGAGAGGTGTTACCTTGAAACCGGTCCGGTCCTCGGATGCTTGATTCCGTTCTGGGAAGGACATGGCTTTTGTAGTTCGGACTGGACTGATCCCATGGGGCACAGGGTCAGAGCTGATTTGCATATCGCCATTGTCTAACCCAGGGTGGTGTGGAGTGCAAAAAAACGATGGATTTGTGCCCAGATCTTTTGACTGGGATGAATGTGTGACATTGATCCACATTCGGTCCATCATTTGTTTTGTTTGCAATTGCCGCCATAAGTGCGCTGGGGATGCTCAGACGTGGGTCCCAGGCACTCCACACCACTTGGAGTCAAGCTAGCCGGGCTGATGAGAGGTGTTACCTCGAAACCGGTCCGGTCCTCGGATGCTTGATTCCGTTCTGGGAAGGACATGGCTTTTGTAGTTCGGACTGGACTGTTCCCATGGGGCACAGGGTCAGAGCTGATTTGCATATCGCCATTGTCTAACCCAGGGTGGTGTGGAGTGCAAAAAAAGGATGGATTTGGGCCCAGATCTTTTGACTGGGATGAATGTGTGACATTGATCCACATTCGGTCCATCATTTGTTTTGTTTGCAAATGCCGCCATAAGTGCCCTGGGGATGCTCAGACGTGGGTCCCAGGCACTCCACACCACTTGGAGTCAAGCTAGCCGGGCTGATGAGAGGTGTTACCTCGAAACCGGTCCGGTCCTCGGATGCTTGATTCCGTTCTGGGAAGGACATGGCTTTTGTAGTTCGGACTGGACTGTTCCCATGGGGCACAGGGTCAGAGCTGATTTTCATATCGCCATTGTCGAACCCAGGGTGGTGTGGAGTGCAAAAAAACAATGGATTTGGGCCCAGATCTTTTGACTGGGATGAATGTGTGACATTGATCCACATTCGGTCCATCATTTGTTTTGTTTGCAATTGCCGCCATAAGTGCGCTGGGGATGCTCAGACGTGGGTCCCAGGCACTCCACACCACTTGGAGTCAAGCTAGCCGGGCTGATGAGAGGTGTTACCTCGAAACCGGTCCGGTCCTCGGATGCTTGATTCCGTTCTGGGAAGGACATGGCTTTTGTAGTTCGGACTGGACTGTTCCCATGGGGCACAGGGTCAGAGCTGATTTGCATATCGCTATTGTCTAACCCAGGGTGGTGTGGAGTGCAAAAAAACGATGGATTTGGGCCCAGATCTTTTGACTGGGATGAATGTGTGACATTGATCCACATTCGGTCCATCATTTGTTTTGTTTGCAATTGCCGCCATAAGTGCGCTGGGGATGCTCAGACGTGGGTCCCAGGCACTCCACACCACTTGGAGTCAAGCTAGCCGGGCTGATGAGAGGTGTTACCTCGAAACCGGTCCGGTCCTCGGATGCTTGATTCCGTTCTGGGAAGGACATGGCTTTTGTAGTTCGGACTGGACTGTTCCCATGGGGCACAGGGTCAGAGCTGATTTGCATATCGCCATTGTCTAACCCAGGGTGGGGTGGAGTGCAAAAAAACGATGGATTTGGGCCCAGATCTTTTGACTGGGATGAATGTGTGACATTGATCCACATTCGGTCCATCATTTGTTTTGTTTGCAATTGCCGCCATAAGTGCGCTGGGGATGCTCAGACGTGGGTCCCAGGCACTCCACACCACTTGGAGTCAAGCTAGCCGGGCTGATGAGAGGTGTTACCTCGAAACCGGTCCGGTCCTCGGATGCTTGATTCCGTTATGGGAAGGACATGGCTTTTGTAGTTCGGACTGGACTGTTCCCATGGGGCACAGGGTCAGAGCTGATTTGCATATCGCCATTGTCTAACCCAGGGTGCTGTGGAGTGCAAAAAAACGATGGATTTGGGCCCAGATCTTTTGACTGGGATGAATGTGTGACATTGATCCACATTCGGTCCATCATTTGTTTTGTTTGGAATTGCCGCCATAAGTGCGCTGGGGATGCTCAGACGTGGGTCCCAGGCACTCCACACCACTTGGAGTCAAGCTAGCCGGGCTGATGAGAGGTGTTACCTCGAAACCGGTCCGGTCCTCGGATGCTTGATTCCGTTCTGGGAAGGACATGGCTTTTGTAGTTCGGACTGTACTGTTCCCATGGGGCACAGGGTCAGAGCTGATTTGCATATCGCCATTGTCTAACCCAGGGTGGTGTGGAGTGCAAAAAAAACTATGGATTTGGGCCCAGATCTTTTGACTGGGATGAATGTGTGACATTGATCCACATTCGGTCCATCATTTGTTTTGTTTGGCTTCTTGGGTGTGTCATGTGTGTGACCGTCTGGGTTCTCCGTGCGACCGTCTGAGGGGTCGGCTTTTGGTGCAGCCATCTAGCTGGCCGGCTTCTTGGGTGTGTCACGTGTGTGACCGTCCGGGTTCTTCGTGCGATCGTCTGAGGGGTCGGCTTTGTGGGGCGACCATTGGGGTGGTCTTCTGCGTGAGCCCTCACGCTTCGCTGTCTTCAGTTGGGTCGCTCTTCGCTCCGGTGCTTGAGCCTTGGCACGCTTTCGCCCGCACTCTTCCTGTGCTGCGTTTCTGTGCGGAGGGTTACGTCACTACTCCTTGCTTCCCGTGCAGGTCGTTCCCGTTACATCATGGGTGTACTTGCTTTTCTTCTGGGATCTTGGAGCAGTGTTGGCGGTTGTCGCACTTCCTCTGTGTCACACTTGCCTGATGGGGAGTCTCGTGGTGGTGCTCCTTTACTTTCTTCCGGCAGCGGTGACAGCCTGTGGCCACTAGGTGTCACCATGCTTTCCATTGGTGTGGCGTCAGTGCTTCTGAGGGATTGTGCTTCTGCTCCATCGTCCTTTTCTGGTATGTGGAGTTCCTTCCCTCCTTGCTCTATCCTGCGCATTGCAGTGCTGTCCTGGTGTGCGGGTGTGGAGTTCTTGCACTCCTGGCGCGTTCTATCGCCTCGTGGCGTGTTCCTGCTTTCTGGCGCGTTCCTGCACTTCTGTGCCATCTCTTGCGCTGCTGTGTGTCTACCTTGCTCTATGAGTGCTTCTATTGTCGTTGTGGTGGCGGCAGCACAAACCTGCAGGTATGGATGTGGTTTGTCCACTTGCTTCTATTGCACTTGGTTTGACCAATGCTTGCTTGTTTGCTTCCTACTGTCTGCAATTCTTACAACCGTCCACTGGATGGCAGTGTCCCTTTATTTCTGAATTCAGGATTCTTGTCAGGCTCTCGATGCTGCGGGGCTCGTTCTCTTTTCTCCTGGTGTACCATGTCCCCTCCAGCTGGCACACCTTCTTGGGGCTCCCCCCCCCCTGCTTGCAGGCACTTCCAGCAAGGTAGGTGCCTTCCTATTTTCCTATTTTGCTGTAGCTTTGCCTGGTTGATTGCCGAGCCGCGACTGGGCACACTTGTCTGTATTGCCTGTGGAAGTCCGGCTGCGGTGCACCCCCTGTGTGCTTTCGATGCTTGGGGGGGCTTAGCAGCATACTTCTAGGCGGCGCTGACCGCATGCAGTCTTTTGTTGGTCTCCCCGCCCGCGGAAGCCTTCCACTTCACACGCTGCGCGGGGCAGGGGAGAGGGTTGGTGCTGCTGCTGGGGGCCTGCTGGCTCCGTTCTGAGCCATCTTCTCTTGCTAGCGTTGGGGTGCTGGCGCTGCTTCGGCCATTCGCGGGTGGGCTCCGCTTTATGTCTTGGTGCCCGGCAGCTCTCATTTAAAATTCATTCTCCCCGCCGCCGCACTTCCTAAGCACTGCGGCAGGGGACGCTTCTGACAGGCCGCGGGTAGGCTCTGCTGGCCTTGCTTCAATACATAAGTTGATTATGGCATATCGCGCTCGGCAGGGTGCCACGTCCATGCGGGTGGGCTCCGCTTGTACATTTCTCCACCCGGCAGCTCTCCACATGCTGCGGGCGCTTCGCCTCAAAGTTCATTCACCCCGCCGCACTTCACATGAGCTGCGGGGCAGGAGACGCTGCAGGCGGGCCGCGGGTGGCCTCCGCTGGTCTTGCTTTAATATCTAATGCTTCTTGTTGACCGCACAGCGCTCGGCCGGGCAAACGGACCGGGGTGGGCTCCCGCTGGTCACTCACTGTTAGGCTGGCGTCGCTGCTGTCGCGGGTGGGCTCCGCTCGGCCCTTCCTTCTCCCCGGGGCACTTAAATGGCCGGAGCAGCTCACAGTGGTAACGAGAGGTGCGGGGTGGGCTCCCGGTCACCTCGTGTTATGAAGCAGGCCCGGGGCTCGACACATGCCCCACGGGCCTCTCGGCGGCCGGCGCCGATTCTGTGGGGAAGGGGGTCGCAACGTCGGCCAGCAGCTCTCTCCTCTTCCCCCACGATGTTTTCATTTGGCTGTGGCACGTTGGGCACAGCTCCGCCTCGTCGCCATTGTAGGGTTTAGTGAGGGCGCTAGGCCCTCATTCTGTGGATAAGTAAATGAGACGCAGACACAGTGGTATGGGGATAGGTAATGGGCCCGAGCACGTGCGCTCAGCCCCTTTTATTGGCCAGGGTCATCTGACCTGTGATGCCTGGTGGTGGGTGGGTGTTAGGTGTATGGTATCAAAGAACTGGGACACTAGACCGTGTCCTCCATCAGTACAAGTGATAGCCTAAATCATAGGCAACGTGGGAGTAATGGACATTGATTTGCAGTGGTGTAGATAGATTGAAACACTGAGTGAGGCACCGCCATGATCGAGAAGTGGTGCAGTGAGTATAATTACTTGTCCTTGCTTATTTTCAGACTCGGTATGACAGTAGTGTATGCGCCCACATGAGGTACTCACAGTGGGAGTTTTCCTCAGTGTGACGAAGTGGAGGGCAGGTGCGAGCGACTTTGGCTCCCACATGGTAATGACAATAGGTAGATTGTTTTATGATGTGTGTTCTACTTGTGAAAAATGTATTTCAGTAATCAGGCTGTGTTTCTTTTTTCTTTTTACCCTTGACGGTCACTATATGGAACAATACCAGTATCCCTGATGGGTGATTAATGAACCTAGAGTCCAGACGAAATTGCCTGAAAGCGAGATTGGCAATGAAACATGTCAGCCAACAAGGTCTGCAATAATGCACCCGTGGAGAAGTGTGGCTCAATGATTAGAGCGGCAGACCCTGCAGAGGTCTAGCTAGGGAACAGGGTTAAATTCCCCGCCTCGGCGGGTCTTGGGCTCAAAAATTCCACTGACCTGATAATTCTCGCCTCGATGCCTATTCCAATCATGGAGTCACACTCTGCAACTCTGGGCAATAGCTTGCTTAATCTCCACAACGCTAAGGATGCCTGGCCTCCACCTTGGGGGTGCCCAGGAGTGGACGCCTCACAGGGAAAGCCAGGATGGGTTCCACAACGGTATTCGTACAAGCGCCTTGAGACCCTTGCGGGTGAGTAGTGCGCTATACAAGTATCAATTTACATTTATCAATTTCTTAATTTGAATGAGTGCACACAAGAATAATAAAGTTGGTAATTGTGCTACTTATTTCAATATTATTCTCACTGGGTCTTGTTTTACACACACTGCACTTTGTACATTTTTGCACTATTTTTTGGACACATCTTTATTATTTTGAGGCAAGATGGTTACCAATGATGATAAAAGTGGGCAAAGCTGGTGACTACTAATCAGCAAGCTCTATTGGCGGTGCGCACCTGAGGTGCCATCTTGTCCTCTATTTTTTCACACATTTGTTTTGAAGGGTTTACATATGGATTGATATAACCTTTTTTGATACAGTATTTATTATATATCCCTATATGTATAAGGGATTTGGCATATGGTGACTGTCATGTGAGAAAGAGTTTTACATAAATATTAAAAATAAGTTTAGGCAGTAAAGTACGAGGACACTACCTCATGTGAAAATGAGGAGTGTTTATGGAAAAATAGTGATAGAACTCCCTCCCCCGCTTATACAAGGGTCCTCCAGTTGAGGAGCCTTGAATGAACAGGTTTTTTGTGTTGTTATTGCGTATTGAGTGGAGGGCAACCTGTTTATTTATTCCCTCTGTAGCTCCTTGATGATTGAGGGTACAAATGAAGACAAGGTGGTACTAGGGAGGGACTAACAAGCTTATTAATGACCAGAAGTGCACATTTACCATGGACAGTGACACAAGCCAATGAAAAATGTGGGTGGAGAGTGGGCGGAGCTTAACCGCTATGCTCCGAAAACAGCATGCCTCGCAGAGCAGCGCATGCATTGCCCAGACTCAACCTAAAAAGGGAAGTCGTAAAGAGGCCCTAAATGACCCTCAACCTCTCTTTCAATATTCTGTTAAAGAAAATCCACATTCTTTGTTTCGTTCTCGTCCCCTCATGATTTGTGAAACTGACATATTGTTTGACACTTTCATTCATTAACAAATTATTGCTTTTGTTCCTTAATTTCAGTCTTGCATGTTTTACAGGTCATGATTGGACTATTATACCATGTGTGAAACAAACTTTTCTGCTCACCTTCCACGTTTGGCAAAGATCTTCATTTTGGAGAAGATAAAAACATATTGATTTCAGGTGTGTTCTGTGCTTGTCAATTTTTTTTTGTTTCTCGTGAGGCATCTTTACCAACACCTCTGTTTGTTGCATTGTTTTAGGTTTTTGTTCATTCAGCTTAGACTCACTGTTTTTAGGTATGCACTTAGAAGGTCAATAGGGGTTTTTCCTCAGGATCTAAAACGACCATACCTGTGACAGAGGTTTAAGACATATGGGCTTATAGTGCCTCTTCTTGCAGTCATGTCACCCTCATGTCTATTCTTCAGCAAGTTGTTTTACAATAACCTTTGTTTTTGTGGTTGATGAGGCTGAAGCTCCACATGTTTTGCTATTTTTCTTCGGAAATATCCATTACAACGCAGTCATTACATTGCACTGCTTTTACAATGGAACTGTTGCGACGCAACTGCCTTTACATCGCTTGCCATTACAACGCATCTCCTTACAATGCATGTCACTACAACGCATGCCATTACAATGCATACCATTACAACGCATGCTATTACAACGCATTATAAGGTAAGTAAAGGAGATTTTTAAGTTTTAGGGTGGGTATGGGTTTTGGGTAGTTGGGAATAGTAATTTTTACCCTTATGCTATCCAACACTTTCCCTACTGTTTCACTAAATGGAGTGGGAATAGTAATTATTAACCCTACCCTATCCAACACTTTCCCTACTGTTGCACTCACTGGAGTGGGAATAGTGATTTTTACCCCTACACTATACAACACTTTCACTACTGTTGTACTCTCTGGACTGGGAATAGTAATTTTTACCTCTACACTAGCCAACACTTACACTACTGTTGCATTAAAAGTATTTTGCGTTGTAATGGTATGCATTGTATTGGAATGCATTGTAATGGTAGTCGTTAAAAATGCGTTGTAAGGGCATGCGTTGTGAAAAACATGCGATGTAATGGTAGTTGCAATGTAAAAACAGCGTTGTAAAAGCATGTGTTTTAATTATTTGTGTTGTAACGTCATATGTTCATTTTTCTTACACCCTCCTTAGGTCGAGCATTCGAGACCTCTTGTATATACTTTAGGATATACTTGTTATATATTTATATGTGTATGTACTTTGTGGGCTCTGGAGATCAGCCCTAGGACTTGTCTGCTTCCGCTTAGGGACTTTTTCTTCTGTTCAACTGCCTCTGTGTAACTGTCTTGATAGAAAACGACCAACAGAGGTCCGTAAAATACCAGAATTGCTTTCTGCTGAGGGACTTTCTTTTTTTATATCTTTCTGGCAACTGCCTCTATTTAACGTTCTTGATAGACAACAACCAGCAGAAGTCAGTAAAAACCGGAATCACTTTAGTATTCTCTAGATTCCAGTCCATAGAAATTGTCTTCCACGAGCACCCGTAGACAATTTTTTTTTCAAATCTTGTATTTTCAGTGATATGACCACCGAAGGACCTGATTTTATATTAAAAACAGAGCTTTGGGCTATACTATTTCCCACTGAAAGGCAATATTTCTCTCCATTAGTTCCCATACCTGGCATGTCACGCAGCTTGGTGATTACTTTCCCTCCATGTTGAAGAACAGTAGATGTTTCAGCACCCAGGCTAATGTGCTGCATAGCTAAATACATATAAGGTCCCAGAGGCGAAACCGATTGCATTGCAAATGCTTCGTTTTTTGTTGGTGTTTGTTTTGAAAACTTTCTCATAGTTCTTTCTCTTTTCAAAGGTGCCCCCTGTCAGCAAATTTGATCACACTTTCTTTGAATTCTCTCAATAAGAGATTAGTTACCATTCACTTTCTGCTCCTCGTTAAATTGTATTTTTGTTGTCCATAATTCCGTTTCATTACCTAGTAGACTCTTTCTCTAAACACTCACACAGTTTTTCCAGGCAACACAGTTCCCTGCAAAAAAAGAAAAACAATAGGAAGTCGAATTGTGTTCACTCTAAACCAGACACTTTTAGCATTCCTGCCAGTAAACCCAGCTGCAGGCTGGGCACGAGCTGTGTGGTAGTGAATCCTGAGCATCATGGACCCTCCTGCCCCTACAAGATACTCGGTAACTAGTATTGTTCAAACCAGGGATGTTGCCTGAATCAAAACAGGTGAAATCCTCATGTGGAGCATCTGGGAGAAATGAGAAACGATGACTTCGCACATTTTGAATGGAAAGAAAGATTGCTGATTCAGCAGCAGCCAATGAGCTGCGAGCAGTTTTGCATGAAAGAGCAGCCTGCAGACCTGCGCTGAGTTAAAGTGCCGGAGGGTCCCACCCAGAGACCTGCCTGGACCAGAGAGCAGCGCTTAGCTGGCCACCTACCATGGCCTGGGTACAGCTGGGCTCCTACACCTTGGCCTAGGTACCTTCCATGTTCGAGCTCATTGTGGTTTGCACAAGTAAGTGGAAAGGGAGAGTGGCTGGAGGAGCAATCACACTTTCCAGCACACTTCACTGCCAAGTAGCTTCTCGAATGATGAACGAATGAATGGAGCCAAAAGTGTCGATTCTTTTAACACCAGGCGTGGGAGAGGAGAGTGTGGAGTGGATAAAAAAAGGTAAATGAGTCCTAAGGGGTTCTCACACCCCTCTCCCACCCCTTTAATGTCGAATAGAGGACACAACAGCTGAATGAGGACCTGGGACTTATGTTTTAATTTATTTATTTGTTTAAATTTTGTTGATAGACTTGAGATATTGAAAGACCTGGTAATGCAGGAGCCATAATACTACATTGGCAGATTGAAGGGTATCTCAACACTCATAGGGGCACTGCCAGAGGAGGTTTCAGTCCTAGCGTTCCCAATCCTGTTTATATCAATACACAATGAAGCTACGGCTCCCTTGGTTCTCACTATATGTTCCTTCCTTCTTCTCTCCTCCTTTCTGGTTGCTTTCCAGGATCTGCCGCCTTGTTTTTGCTGACTCAGCCTCCATCAGCATCTTCCACCGCAGGGCAGGCGGTCGCACTCACCTGCGCCCGCAGCAGTGGCAGCGTTGTGGGTGCGGATGTTTCCTGGTACCAGCAGAATGGCAATCAAAATACAGAAAAAGTCTCCACCTGGATTGAATGAAAGGCGCTAATAAAGTCACCAATAATTAGATCTCCCTCCCTGCAGGATATCCATTATCATCTTCGATTGTGGTTTTCTCAGTTTTTCAGAATAATGTTACTCTTTTTCTGGAATGCTAGGATCCTTGAGGATCAGGACGAATGAGAATGATTGTGTGACTGGTGTGTGGTGTTTTTTATGACTTGTATGACTGATTTGTGGGGATATGCTTCTCTCTGTGTTCTCATTTTTTGTGTTACATTGTAATAATGAATATCAACTAACTAACTTTTGGAATAAATGCTGACTAAAATGAATCCATGATTACACATTTTTTCCTTGTCATTAGGCCTGTGCTTGCTGGGAGGGAGATCTAATTCTTGATGACTTTATTAGCTTCTTTCATTCAATCCGGGTGGAGACTTTTTCTGTATTTTGATTGCCTTTTTCCCCTGCGTCTCCACCCTTGTCGTACCTCAGGGGCCCCCTTGTTATAGTGGAACGGGTACCAGCAGAAACCTGGTGCTGCTATGAAACTTATCTTCCACTGACAGCGCCAGCAACGCAGCTCTGCTGACTGTCACTGGGGTCCGGGCAGAGGACGATGCCTGCTGTCACTGCCTGTCTCATTACGACAACACTGCACAGAAACACACACTAAAGGGGAACTGAGACCAAATGCCTTCACTGTCTTATTACACTTTCTGTTTAAATAAACTGAGAGATAATCCTATGTTTTAAATATAAATTGATATGCTTATTGTGTACCTTAGAAAAGGTAAAATAGCACGCAATAGGTCGAATGTACCAAATGATCATTCTTTTTATAATTCTTTGAGGAAATAATTGATGTTCCTCGAGTACATGGGCTGCTGTCCCCACTGTGAACAACAGGTGTGAAACTTATTTATCACTGCCATACACTCTTTTTAGGTATATGTTGTAAAGTAAAGACGCACACTCTAATATTTGACGTCTTCTTTATTGCATCTACACCAAAGTGTCTGGGATCTCCTCCCAGAAGAAAACGCCCTTCAGCAATGTTACCATTACTTTAGTGTTAATCTGGTACACGCACTTGTAGACAACCCACTTAGTGTGGTAGTCCACCATGACTAATAGGAAGCGTTTCTTCAATGACTTGAGGTTGAGGGGCCCCATAATGTCCAGTGCAAGTTTTGACCATGGTTTGTTTGGCACCGTGACGGGCGAGGTTTTCTAGTTCGTTGTATTTTGTCTGAGCGGCTAGATTCAAGACAGTCCCTTACAGTTCTCTCCACCATGGTATCAATCCCCGGCCACCAGTAGTCCAATCTTATTTTGTTTTTGGTGAGGCTGAGCCCCAGGTGCCCCAATGTGAGCAAGGTCCACAATTTTCTGTCTAAGTGCTACTGGTGGGGCAATTTTCTCTCCCCTACAAACCGTCCCTTCTTGTATATTTAGTTCCACTCTTACGTCCCAGAACCTGCTAACTGAAGGGGCAACTTTACATTTCTCATTGGGCCACCCTTTGACAATAAGATCTTTAAGGATTTTCATTTCCTCATCATTGTGTACACACTCTCCCCATTCTTCTTTATTTAGACAAGACATCTCCAAAATTACATCATCAGTTTCAACATTAGATGAACAGTCATAAACCTCCATAGGTGAGCGAGAGAGGAAATACACCACCACGTTTTTGAACTTAACGTAATTGTACCCTTCCAGCCCCAAGATTCACCTTACTATCCTGGGTGTAGTCTTTTCAGACCCCTTAGTGGTAAACGCATACATGTTGAGTTTGTGGTCGTTTTTCACAGTTAAGGGAATAGCCCACAAAAAGAAGCAGAAGTGTTTGATGGCCCATGCACATGCAAGCGCTTCTTTCTCGACTATGGAGTAATTAGCTTCTGCTCCATTAAGGGCATGAGAGCGAGTGCCACCACTTCTTGCCATTGACAATTTGGGTGAGACTAGCACCTAGCCCTTTGTTGCTCGCATCAGTGTATAGGACCGTGGGCTTGGTAGGGTCGAATCTGCCCAACGATGGGGTGGTGGCAATGCTCTCCTTCACTGTGAAGAACGCCGCTTGGCAATCTTTTCTCCATATGAAAGGGGTTCTTGCTCTGAGTAAAGCCCTTAATGGTTCAACAATGCAAGCATAATTTCTGACAAACTTAGCATAGTATTCTGCTAACCCCAAGAATGACTTTAAGTCTTCCACACACCCGAAGCAGCAGTTACTTAGATGGCTTCTACAAGGTCAATCTTAGGTTTAATCCCATCATGGGATATAGTATGGCCTGCATATTAAACAGACACTACCCCAAAGCAACACTTGTCTCTCTTTAAGGTTAAACCTGCCGCTTTTAGTTTTACCAGTACTGCCCCCAAAATGTTGTTGTGTTCCTCCAGGTCTCTTCCGTAAATGAGGTTGTCATCCTGGAAGCACGTGGTACATTGAATGACCTTTAGTACATGTTGTATGATCCTTTGGAAGGCAGCGGCTGCCGAGGCCAATTTAAAGGGCATGCACTTGTACTGGAATGCTCCCAGTGGGGTTATGAATGAGGTTAAGTGACGTGAGTTGGGGTGTAGCTCTACCTGGTGGTAAGCGGAGGAGAGGTCTAGCACACTGTAACAGCTTGCATCCTTAATTAGGGTGAGGACCTCGTGAATGAGTGGCAGGTCCACACATAACCTGATTTCTTTGCTGGACACCTTTGTCGTAAGGACAATGAGGGCCAACCACTGGGAGCTTTCTATGGGCTCAATGACTCCTTGAGACAGAAGTTTGTATAATTCTGCTTTGAGGGGTGTTTAAATCATGTGTGGTATGGGCCTAACCTTGTGGGCTACTGGTCTTGCATTAGCTTCAAGTTTGATAGAGTGTTGATAGTTCCTTAGTAGACCCACTTTGTCCGTGAAGACCTCGGGAAATTCATTGCAAACCTCTGTTCCTCCCATTGACGGGTCTACTAGGAGGACTTGGTCACGGTTATTGGGAGCTAATTTGATGCCCAGTTCCCTCCGGTGTTTCCACCCCAACAAGTTGGACCCCTTCTGTCTGATGTAGACTTCGCCCACCGTTCTCCTCCCTTTGAATCATATGTTCATTGTTGTCATGCCCATCAGGGTAAGGAATCCCCGTTGTAACCGCCCGGATGTATGTCTGAGGGTTGCTCACCCTGTTGCCGTGCGGGAAACAACTTACTAAATGCCTCTGATTCCACTTGTGTATAGGGTGAGCATGATTCCGCGAAGACCGTCACTTCTCTTTTGTCCAAAGTGATAGTACAAGACAGAAAGTCATTAGACTTTTCGTTGTCTTTAAGTCAGAAAACTAGTTTATTATCTTGTTGGGGTTCTTGCTCTATGGCCAACACAGATTTGGGTTGGTTATCTTTAAACATCCTGGCTAAGTGACCTCTTCTTCCACACCTATGGCAGGTGACGGATCTGGCCTGACACCCTGTAAAATTAGCTAGATGTGTAGGGCTACCACACCTGTAACATTTAAGTTTGGTGCTTGTATGGAAAACACTGGGATCCTTGTTCCTGACTTCCTTATTGACTTCTTGTTTGCTTATGGCATTCACTTCTGCATTTTTATCTCCGTCCCCTTTCATTGCTGCCATGCAATCAGCAGTGTGCTCAATCACTACCGCTATGTCTACAGCTTGTTTGAGGTCAGGATCAGTCACTAATAGCCTCTCTTGTATCTTGGTGTTGTTTGTGCTCCTTACCAACTGATCTCTAATGAGTGAGTCTTGCAGGGCCTCGAATTCACATGTGTTAGCTAGACCTTTAAGGGTGGCAATATACATTTTAACTTTCTCATTCTTTCCCTGTACCCTAGAAAAGAATGTGTGCCTTTCCAACACCACATTTATAGTTTACCAAAATGCTTTTCCTGTCTATTGACTGCAGCTAGGTACACATTTTCATCATCATCACTGTCCTCCTCTGCTTCTGCTGAAATACTGTTGCAGGTTTTACGCCCTTCGATTCCTAGGTTATGAAGCAAGGTATGTAGCTTCAGCAAGGTTGAACATTTCTCTCCTCCTATTGCTATTAGGTAAGACTCCATTAGTCCAAACCATTGCTTCCACGGTAGCTGTGGTTCCCCCACTTTGTTTAAGAATGGGGGTGGTTGCAACATATTTTTACTTGCCATGTCGAATGGGGTATGCCCAGTGAGCCCCCTGCGTATAGGTGCGCCCCCACTTAGGTAGAGAAGAAGTGATTAACAGAGCTAGGCTAATGACCCCAGATTCAGAAAGACAGCTGTGCCTATCAGCGTGACAAAGGTGACAGGCGTGAGAGGGTACAACAGTTACTCAGTAAGCTGCGCCTGTTAGCATGAAAGAATGCAACAGGCTGAGAGTTTAACCCAATTTGTCTGCTGTGCCAGTGTGGAGAGGCAACTCGTGTTGTATCGAATACAGGAGGAAGACTGGTACGAAAAGTCAAAGGGAAATCCCTGGGGTGTATCAGTTAGCCACTGGTATCAATGCCCACACGGTTACACCATAGCCCCTGGGTTACAGGTTGCTATAGATCACCGTCAGAAGAGAAGAGATTTATATAATGATTCCCACAAAGAAAAATATTTGTTAACAATCTAGATTTTTTATTAAAATAAAACAGTAGTTTACAATAAAAATGCACACATTTAAAATTTCAAAGGAACTTTCCCTGAAAAAATAAAAGTTAATCAGCAAAATATCAGTGAACAATATAAAACTGTAAAACATATGGGTACATTCACATTACATTGCATATCATAAACACAAAGATTTTGTTACTACAGACAACACATGTAATAAAGAAAATAAAAGAAAAGAAAAGAGACCCCTTTAAAACGGTGGCACTTTGATGTTTCTGCCACTATTGATTCCTAGATCCACTAGCAAAAAATGGCATGTACACTCCAACACACATGCGACAATAATACATGTACATCC
Source organism: Lissotriton vulgaris (assembly GCF_964263255.1). Classification (NCBI taxonomy): domain Eukaryota; kingdom Metazoa; phylum Chordata; class Amphibia; order Caudata; family Salamandridae; genus Lissotriton; species Lissotriton vulgaris. The sequence continues at coordinate 22,618 of NW_028248164.1, forward strand.
GGTGTGTTTGAGCTAAAAGTGGATTCTCTCGTATAGGAATGCGTCGACGCGTTTCGGTGCTTTGCACTTGGTAATGTGGCACCTTCCTCAGGACTTCTTAGTAGGGGTTTTCCGTACAAGAAAGACTTCACTTTCCCTGTATAAGGGGCAAAATAATATCATATCAGAATCTATTTTCCCTGGATTCATATTCATGTTCTCTATAGACTTTATCTTCTTTGTCGTACCGATACTCATGATATATTTATGTTGACATTCAACAATAGCCAGTTATATGAGCATCTCCAATTTTCCCTTGATGTGGGTACCATCTGCAATTGCTCTTGAGATTGGGAAACTCAACAGTTAATTAATATAACAGTGATGTACAGTTAATATTTCCGTTAATCTTATTGGAAGTTATATGCAACGTTTCGTGTCCTTCAAATATTGTTCATATGTGGAAATCATTATTAAGGAAGGACTCCAACATTAGGAGTGGGGAATGAAAATTATATGTATAATGGACAATACCAACAACCTCACCTAAATATAGGCGAAAGGATATCACTCCGTTCCTTTATCAGTGGGTACTGGGCGCCAATTGCGTCGTTCCAGGACAATCACTATGGGATCACTGGCTGTATTTGGCCTGAAGGTAGATATGACAGGTACTTAAAGAAGGGCTCAATGATTGTTCTACACTGTAGGGTAATAGCTAATAGTCACTCATTACCTCTATGTATTCTTTCAAGCTTCTATAAGTGATGTTCCTTTATCTTCAGATTTAGTCTGGTCTTTTTCTTTTTTCTTTTTATTTTAAAACCCGGTATCTAATTGGAGAGAGGTAATATGTTTCTATGCCTCTATGGTACACGTATTTGACAATTTTGTATGATTGATTAGCATTTGTTCTTACCTTCAATGGTTTTAAAACTCGCTTCGAACGGGCATATATTAGGGGCCTCGCCGAAACTGGATATGTTCTGGTGGGGTCAAAAGAGCATATAGTTGGTGGAATGAAAAAATCTCTATCATTAGATTCATTATTTATTTATTTAAACCGTTAAAGGTTCTAGGCGGTAGTATTATTTATTTGCGGGATTTAATGCATATGTCTATTAGTCCAGTCACACCTATTGCTTGTTTAGAATAGGGCTCAAAGATTATTCTAAGGCGCATCTTTGCCATGGGTATCTTAAAATAGCCCCAGTGCACCCTCCTTTTTAAGACTGGAAAGGAAAGAAAGAGCGCCTGCTTGCATTTTACCATAGTCATGTTTTCACCCTTAGTACGCTGCATATAAAAGTACTGTTTTTGCTTGCTAAGACTGGATAAATGCTATGCTTCCCAGTACCGTAATTAGCAGACGCCAGTTGCACGCGCTGCAAGAAAACCCTTCTCCCTCCTTAACGTTCACAGTTCCTCTGGTCCAGTCCAGTCACACCTATTGCTTTTTTAGAATAGGGCTCAAAGATTATTCTAAGGCGCGTCTTGGCCATGGGTATCTTAAAATAGCCCCAGTGCACCCTCCTTTTTAAGACTGGAAAGGAAAGAGAGAGCGCCTGCTAGCATTTTACCATAGTTATGTTTTCACCCTTAGTACGCTGCATATAAAAGTACTGTTTTTACTTGCTAAGACTGGATAAATGCTATGCTTCCCAGTACCTTAATTAGCAGGCGCCAGTTACACGTGCTGCAAGAAAACCCTTCTCCCTCCTTAACGTTTGCATTTACTCTGGGTCTCTCGTTCTTACCTTTGCGCTTGTGGCGCCGCGTTTCTGCCTCGTTCGATCTGCACTCTGGCGTGTATACTGCGCGCACGGCTATTTATGTTTAGTTGATTTCAGAAAATGACTAACAGCTGGTTGTTTTACTCGTGAGAGGGGCGTGGTCTATGTGAGCGGTGTCGCCATCTTGGAGTGGTGCCCGTTTTTGCTCTATGCCCATTGTGTTAAATATATTATGTCCCTGCATTTTTTGATCGATGGATTAAATACCTACGTTTAGGTCTACATCTTATTTTAATATATCCAATTAAGGACCCTCTTTATTTTGACGAAATGTATTTTCTTTTATCCGACCCCTGTTTTTATCGAGTTGGGTTACGTTATCCTAATTTGATACTGCCGCGTTAGATGTTATAAATCATACGGTTCTTAGTTTTGTGTTAAATATTTTGACTGTTTACTTGCGAGAGGTGTTCTCTCCCTACGTTTGACAATGGTAATGTTGTGGTAGTGACAGTTACACTGTAGTTTAAAATTGGCTAAGCTGTTTTTTATGCGGTGAGAAAATAACCGTTATTCCATAATTTCGTTGCCAAGCGGTAACATAGGTTTAGTGCATGTGGTTGTATACCCTCCATATTCATTATTATTATAACGAACTGCGTTGTAGTTTCTTCTGATCACAAACCGGTTGCTACGGTTACCTGGTGTATAATGGTAGTTTCCTAAGCTGGTCCAAGATGTTTTGTTTTTATGTAAATTTTAATTATTGTGGTAAATTACCTTGTTGGTTGTTCTGATCACACCCATGGTTACTGAAATTGCCTGGTATATAGTGGTAACTGACCACGCTGTCTGCATGAAGTTTATATTTATCTATTCCCTGTCTTTACTATTATGTTGATCCTATTTCATATTGGTCATTTGCAGAGGAGATCTACTTTTTCACATCAGATGAGGGCTTCCCATTCTTCCCTCGAGTTGAGGCCTTTTTTAATGGTATTGAACTTGATCATGTACCATTGTTCTTGCTGTTTACGTCTATTGGTACTATCACCTAGCCTGGTTAGCTCCTTTATCCGTTCTATAATGATCCACCTGAGATCTTTTCCATTGTGGCCTTTTTCTTTCCAATGCGCTACCAGGGGGGCATTTTCCTTATTGTTTTTGATCGCCGATTTATGTTCGCCGATCCTTACTCTTACCTCCCTGCCTGTTTCCCCAATATAGGCTTGTTCACATGGGCACAGGATCATGTATATTGCGTTTTTTGTTCGGCAGTTATTTAGTGTGGTGATATCATGCGTGGCACCGTTGTGTACCACTTTCTTGGTGACTACACAAAGGTCACATATGCTGCAATTACCACATTTGTTATTTCCCACTGCTCTGTTGCCAGTAAGTGTTGTCTGGTTTTCTACCACATCATCCCTGTACGTATGTACTAGGTTAGATCGCAGGTTTTTGTTTTTTCTATACGCAAACAGCGGACGCTCTAAGACACTAGTGTCTGGTCCGTTGTTGAGAATCTTCCAATTATGATTGATTATATTTTTTACTTGATTGGTTATAGAGGAATGTTGACTGACCATTACTATTTTGTCTTGTACGTTCTTTTTCTCTTTTTTAGTTAGTAGACTTTCCCTATCATAGTAGCGAGCCCGCTTGAAAGAATGCTCAATCAATTTCCTGGGATATCCACGTTCCCTGAACTTCTTTTTCATATCACCAGCGTGCTTATGAAAATCTGCCAGATCTGTACAATTTCTTCTCAAGCGAAGAAATTCCCCAAACGGTATTGAGTCTTTTTGACTCTTGGGGTGGTAGCTACGGTAGTGAAGGATGGTGTTACGATCTGACTCCTTTTTGTAGAGCTCTACTTTAAGTTGTTTATCCTCACTTTTAATGCAAATATCCAAGAAATTTACCTTTGTTTTGCTGTATGTGGCTGTGAATTTGAGGTTTGGATCTCCCAAATTCAGCCATGATAGGAATTCTTCTAGTGACTCTGTATTTCCCAGCCAGATAAAAAATATGTCGTCAATGAAGCGAGCCCAGTTTCGAATATTCTCGAAAAATGGACTCACTTCATTGTATATGTGCTTGTTTTCAAATAAGCTGACATATATACAGGCCAAGCTCGGCGCGCAGGTTGCGCCCATGCTGGTCCCTTTCTTCTGAATATACAGGTCTTTCTTGAAGAGGAAAATGTTGTTGAGGAGTACCATGGAGACACATTCCACGATAAATCGTTTATTTCCTCCTATAATCTCCGTATCTTCTAAAAGACTACTGACTGCTGTGATGGTATCTTGTTGAGGTATATTTGTGTAGAGTGACTCTACATCGAGAGTCACCATATATTCATTGTCCTCGTCAAACGCGATCCCTTCAATCTTTGATATCATATCTGCGGTATCGCGGATATAGGACTTCTGTTTTTCAACTAGAGGTTTTAGAAATCTATCCGCGTACTGGCTCAATGGTTCCAGTAGCGAGTCTATTGAGGCTACTATTGGTCTTAGAGGCGGATCAGTGAGACTTTTGTGAACTTTCGGTAGTCCATACATGGCGGGAGTTTTTGGATTTGAATTGTTTAAGAATTTCCATTCGTCTTCAGTGATACCGCCTTCCTCTAGAGTGGTTTGGAGCAGAGTTTCAACATCTTTTTTAAGTTTGTACAGTCTAGATTGATGGAACCTGTTGTAGTGCTCTTCGTTTGCTAGGAGGCACCCTACTCTGCGTTCATAGTCAATGGTGTCAAACACCACGACTCCTCCCCCCTTGTCCGCGGGCTTTATTGTGATACTCATGTCTGCGGACAAGGAGTTGATGGCTTCCCTTTGTTCCTTGTTAATATTTTGCTCTTGGTAATGTTTTTTTTTCCAGTAAGATGCCTATCTCTAGTTTTACCATGGATTCGAAGATCTCAAGGTTTTTGTCCACCATACCAAGGCTGGGGGTGAATGTGGACTTAGCTCGCAAACCCGAGTCAGTTGGTGTCTCTCTAGTGGGTCTATTTTCAAAGAACCTGCGTAATCTAATTTTCCGGAAGAACGCTCTAAGGTCTTTCTCTAGTTGGAACCTATTTATGCCTGCAGTTGGGACAAAATTAAAACCCATACCTAACACCTGTTTTTCTGTATTGGTGAGGGTTCTCTGGGATAGGTTAATTATAGGTGTTTTTTCTATCGCCAGTATATTTTGTTCCTGGTCCGCTTGTATTCCTGAGGGGCCGGGTTCTGTTGGTAGTCTTGCTCCTGTTCTCTCTGAACAGGTCTCTTGGAATATTGGCCTCTCCCTCTGCCACGGAAGTTCCCACGACCTCTCTGTGGGCGTTGGTCTAAAAAAGGAGTTTCATATTCTCTATTGGATCCTGCATATTCCTCCTCTTCTCTGCAGTGTTCCTCCTCCTCTAGGCTGCTCTCGGATGTTCCTGAAAAGTGTACGTGTCTAGGTCTTCTGGGTTGAAATCTAGTTTGGAATCTAGGTTTAGTATTCTCGTTCCTGTGATTGTCAGGTTTTTCAGTGTAATAATCTTTTTGTAGAAAGGGGTAGACTACTTCTTGGCTAAATTTAGCGATATCTTTCCTTAGTTTTTGCGTTTTACGGTTGGTTAAGTATTCGCAATACCCTCTCATGTCCTTATTTATTTCCTCTAATCTCTTCTTAACATCCTCAACTACATTATTCTCTAAGAGTGCTTTTTCTAATTCCTCCATTTCTTTTATTTCTATTAGGACCGTGGCCTGTGCTGTTTCGATGATGAGTAGCATAAGATCTCTGCTACATCGGTTGCATATAAATGTCCATGTTTCCAAAAATTTTTGATTATCCACGAACAGACCGGGTTCATTCCGGATTTGCAACCCTATTGGTATTTTACCTGCCCTAACATACTGAGTCATGAAGTCAGCATGTAACTCAGTCCTGATGATTTTCTTTTTCAGGTTGATAAGCTGATTCCACTTTTCCCCCCCATTGGGAATAACTGTGATGTTGCTATTGCCTCTATTAGAGCTTAATATTTTATTTAGTTGTTCTTCACTAAAGCCAAAGGTCTTTAGTGTATCCATTTTATAATTGGATAGAGACTATTGGGTTTTATTTGGATAGGAAAAACTGAAATAGTCACCATGAAAAACCTAAACTCTCCAGCACAAGGCCGTACTTAGAAGATTTCAAAAGAGAGGTTACCCCACTGTCGCCAGGGAACAGGGCACAAAGGACAAAAAGTCAAAGGGAAATCCCTGGGGTGTATCAGTTAGCCACTGGTATCAATGCCCACATGGTTACACCATAGCCCCTGGGTTACAGGTTGCTATAGATCACCGTCAGAAGAGAAGAGATTTATATAATGATTCCCACAAAGAAAAATATTTGTTAACAATCTAGATTTTTTATTAAAATAAAACAGTAGTTTACAATAAAAATGCACACATTTAAAATTTCAAAGGAACTTTCCCTGAAAAAATAAAAGTTAATCAGCAAAATATCAGTGAACAATATAAAACTGTAAAACATATGGGTACATTCACATTACATTGCATATCATAAACACAAAGATTTTGTTACTACAGACAACACATGTAATAAAGAAAATAAAAGAAAAGAAAAGAGACCCCTTTAAAACGGTGGCACTTTGATGTTTCTGCCACTATTGATTCCTAGATCCACTAGCAAAAAATGGCATGTACACTCCAACACACATGCGACAATAATACATGTACATCCGGTGTGTTTGAGCTAAAAGTGGATTCTCTCGTATAGGAATGCGTCGACGCGTTTCGGTGCTTTGCACTTGGTAATGTGGCACCTTCCTCAGGACTTCTTAGTAGGGGTTTTCCGTACAAGAAAGACTTCACTTTCCCTGTATAAGGGGCAAAATAATATCATATCAGAATCTATTTTCCCTGGATTCATATTCATGTTCTCTATAGACTTTATCTTCTTTGTCGTACCGATACTCATGATATATTTATGTTGACATTCAACAATAGCCAGTTATATGAGCATCTCCAATTTTCCCTTGATGTGGGTACCATCTGCAATTGCTCTTGAGATTGGGAAACTCAACAGTTAATTAATATAACAGTGATGTACAGTTAATATTTCCGTTAATCTTATTGGAAGTTATATGCAACGTTTCGTGTCCTTCAAATATTGTTCATATGTGGAAATCATTATTAAGGAAGGACTCCAACATTAGGAGTGGGGAATGAAAATTATATGTATAATGGACAATACCAACAACCTCACCTAAATATAGGCGAAAGGATATCACTCCGTTCCTTTATCAGTGGGTACTGGGCGCCAATTGCGTCGTTCCAGGACAATCACTATGGGATCACTGGCTGTATTTGGCCTGAAGGTAGATATGACAGGTACTTAAAGAAGGGCTCAATGATTGTTCTACACTGTAGGGTAATAGCTAATAGTCACTCATTACCTCTATGTATTCTTTCAAGCTTCTATAGGTGATGTTCCTTTATCTTCAGATTTAGTCTGGTCTTTTTCTTTTTTCTTTTTATTTTAAAACCCGGTATCTAATTGGAGAGAGGTAATATGTTTCTATGCCTCTATGGTACACGTATTTGACAATTTTGTATGATTGATTAGCATTTGTTCTTACCTTCAATGGTTTTAAAACTCGCTTCGAACGGGCATATATTAGGGGCCTCGCCGAAACTGGATATGTTCTGGTGGGGTCAAAAGAGCATATAGTTGGTGGAATGAAAAAATCTCTATCATTAGATTCATTATTTATTTATTTAAACCGTTAAAGGTTCTAGGCGGTAGTATTATTTATTTGCGGGATTTAATGCATATGTCTATTAGTCCAGTCACACCTATTGCTTGTTTAGAATAGGGCTCAAAGATTATTCTAAGGCGCATCTTTGCCATGGGTATCTTAAAATAGCCCCAGTGCACCCTCCTTTTTAAGACTGGAAAGGAAAGAAAGAGCGCCTGCTTGCATTTTACCATAGTCATGTTTTCACCCTTAGTACGCTGCATATAAAAGTACTGTTTTTGCTTGCTAAGACTGGATAAATGCTATGCTTCCCAGTACCGTAATTAGCAGACGCCAGTTGCACGCGCTGCAAGAAAACCCTTCTCCCTCCTTAACGTTCACATTTCCTCTGGTCCAGTCCAGTCACACCTATTGCTTTTTTAGAATAGGGCTCAAAGATTATTCTAAGGCGCGTCTTGGCCATGGGTATCTTAAAATAGCCCCAGTGCACCCTCCTTTTTAAGACTGGAAAGGAAAGAGAGAGCGCCTGCTAGCATTTTACCATAGTTATGTTTTCACCCTTAGTACGCTGCATATAAAAGTACTGTTTTTACTTGCTAAGACTGGATAAATGCTATGCTTCCCAGTACCGTAATTAGCAGGCGCCAGTTACACGTGCTGCAAGAAAACCCTTCTCCCTCCTTAACGTTCGCATTTACTCTGGGTCTCTCGTTCTTACCTTTGCGCTTGTGGCGCCGCGTTTCTGCCTCGTTCGATCTGCACTCTGGCGTGTATACTGCGCGCACGGCTATTTATGTTTAGTTGATTTCAGAAAATGACTAACAGCTGGTTGTTTTACTCGTGAGAGGGGCGTGGTCTATGTGAGCGGTGTCGCCATCTTGGAGTGGTGCCCGTTTTTGCTCTATGCCCATTGTGTTAAATATATTATGTCCCTGCATTTTTTGATCGATGGATTAAATACCTACGTTTAGGTCTACATCTTATTTTAATATATCCAATTAAGGACCCTCTTTATTTTGACGAAATGTATTTTCTTTTATCCGACCCCTGTTTTTATCGAGTTGGGTTACGTTATCCTAATTTGATACTGCCGCGTTAGATGTTATAAATCATACGGTTCTTAGTTTTGTGTTAAATATTTTGACTGTTTACTTGCGAGAGGTGTTCTCTCCCTACGTTTGACAATGGTAATGTTGTGGTAGTGACAGTTACACTGTAGTTTAAAATTGGCTAAGCTGTTTTTTATGCGGTGAGAAAATAACCGTTATTCCATAATTTCGTTGCCAAGCGGTAACAAAGGTTTAGTGCATGTGGTTGTATACCCTCCATATTCATTATTATTATAACGAACTGCGTTGTAGTTTCTTCTGATCACAAACCGGTTGCTACGGTTACCTGGTGTATAATGGTAGTTTCCTAAGCTGGTCCAAGATGTTTTGTTTTTATGTAAATTTTAATTATTGTGGTAAATTACCTTGTTGGTTGTTCTGATCACACCCATGGTTACTGAAATTGCCTGGTATATAGTGGTAACTGACCACGCTGTCTGCATGAAGTTTATATTTATCTATTCCCTGTCTTTACTATTATGTTGATCCTATTTCATATTGGTCATTTGCAGAGGAGATCTACTTTTTCACATCAGATGAGGGCTTCCCATTCTTCCCTCGAGTTGAGGCCTTTTTTAATGGTATTGAACTTGATCATGTACCATTGTTCTTGCTGTTTACGTCTAGTGGTACTATCACCTAGCCTGGTTAGCTCCTTTATCCGTTCTATAATGATCCACCTGAGATCTTTTTCATTGTGGCCTTTTTCTTTCCAATGCGCTACCAGGGGGGCATTTTCCTTATTGTTTTTGATCGCCGATTTATGTTCGCCGATCCTTACTCTTACCTCCCTGCCTGTTTCCCCAATATAGGCTTGTTCACATGGGCACAGGATCATGTATATTGCGTTTTTTGTTCGGCAGTTATTTAGTGTGGTGATATCATGCGTGGCACCGTTGTGTACCACTTTCTTGGTGACTACACAAAGGTCACATATGCTGCAATTACCACATTTGTTTTTTCCCACTGCTCTGTTGCCAGTAAGTGTTGTCTGGTTTTCTACCACATCATCCCTGTACGTATGTACTAGGTTAGATCGCAGGTTTTTGTTTTTTCTATACGCAAACAGCGGACGCTCTAAGACACTAGTGTCTGGTCCGTTGTTGAGAATCTTCCAATTATGATTGATTATATTTTTTACTTGATTGGTTATAGAGGAATGTTGACTGACCATTACTATTTTGTCTTGTACGTTCTTTTTCTCTTTTTTAGTTAGTAGACTTTCCCTATCATAGTAGCGAGCCCGCTTGAAAGAATGCTCAATCAATTTCCTGGGATATCCACGTTCCCTGAACTTCTTTTTCATATCACCAGCGTGCTTATGAAAATCTGCCAGATCTGTACAATTTCTTCTCAAGCGAAGAAATTCCCCAAACGGTATTGAGTCTTTTTGACTCTTGGGGTGGTAGCTACGGTAGTGAAGGATGGTGTTACGATCTGACTCCTTTTTGTAGAGCTCTACTTTAAGTTGTTTATCCTCACTTTTAATGCAAATATCCAAGAAATTTACCTTTGTTTTGCTGTATGTGGCTGTGAATTTGAGGTTTGGATCTCCCAAATTCAGCCATGATAGGAATTCTTCTAGTGACTCTGTATTTCCCAGCCAGATAAAAAATATGTCGTCAATGAAGCGAGCCCAGTTTCGAATATTCTCGAAAAATGGACTCACTTCATTGTATATGTGCTTGTTTTCAAATAAGCTGACATATATACAGGCCAAGCTCGGCGCGCAGGTTGCGCCCATGCTGGTCCCTTTCTTCTGAATATACAGGTCTTTCTTGAAGAGGAAAATGTTGTTGAGGAGTACCATGGAGACACATTCCACGATAAATTGTTTATTTCCTCCTATAATCTCCGTATCTTCTAAAAGACTACTGACTGCTGTGATGGTATCTTGTTGAGGTATATTTGTGTAGAGTGACTCTACATCGAGAGTCACCATATATTCATTGTCCTCGTCAAACTCGATCCCTTCAATCTTTGATATCATATCTGCGGTATCGCGGATATAGGACTTCTGTTTTTCAACTAGAGGTTTTAGAAATCTATCCGCGTACTGGCTCAATGGTTCCAGTAGCGAGTCTATTGAGGCTACTATTGGTCTTAGAGGCGGATCAGTGAGACTTTTGTGAACTTTCGGTAGTCCATACATGGCGGGAGTTTTTGGATTTGAATTGTTTAAGAATTTCCATTCGTCTTCAGTGATACCGCCTTCCTCTAGAGTGGTTTGGAGCAGAGTTTCAACATCTTTTTTAAGTTTGTACAGTCTAGATTGATGGACCCTGTTGTAGTGCTCTTCGTTTGCTAGGAGGCACCCTACTCTGCGTTCATAGTCAATGGTGTCAAACACCACGACTCCTCCCCCCTTGTCCGCGGGCTTTATTGTGATACTCATGTCTGCGGACAAGGAGTTGATGGCTTCCCTTTGTTCCTTGTTAATATTTTGCTCTTGGTAATGTTTTTTTTCCAGTAAGATGCCTATCTCTAGTTTTACCATGGATTCGAAGATCTCAAGGTTTTTGTCCACCATACCAAGGCTGGGGGTGAATGTGGACTTAGCTCGCAAACCCGAGTCAGTTGGTGTCTCTCTAGTGGGTCTATTTTCAAAGAACCTGCATAATCTAATTTTCCGGAAGAACGCTCTAAGGTCTTTCTCTAGTTGGAACCTATTTATGCCTGCAGTTGGGACAAAATTAAAACCCATACCTAACACCTGTTTTTCTGTATTGGTGAGGGTTCTCTGGGATAGGTTAATTATAGGTGTTTTTTCTATCGCCAGTATATTTTGTTCCTGGTCCGCTTGTATTCCTGAGGGGCCGGGTTCTGTTGGTAGTCTTGCTCCTGTTCTCTCTGAACAGGTCTCTTGGAATATTGGCCTCTCCCTCTGCCACGGAAGTTCCCACGACCTCTCTGTGGGCGTTGGTCTAAAAAAGGAGTTTCATATTCTCTATTGGATCCTGCATATTCCTCCTCTTCTCTGCAGTGTTCCTCCTCCTCTAGGCTGCTCTCGGATGTTCCTGAAAAGTGTACGTGTCTAGGTCTTCTGGGTTGAAATCTAGTTTGGAATCTAGGTTTAGTATTCTCGTTCCTGTGATTGTCAGGTTTTTCAGTGTAATAATCTTTTTGTAGAAAGGGGTAGACTACTTCTTGGCTAAATTTAGCGATATCTTTCCTTAGTTTTTGCGTTTTACGGTTGGTTAAGTATTCGCAATACCCTCTCATGTCCTTATTTATTTCCTCTAGTCTCTTCTTAACATCCTCAACTACATTATTCTCTAAGAGTGCTTTTTCTAATTCCTCCATTTCTTTTATTTCTATTAGGACCGTGGCCTGTGCTGTTTCGATGATGAGTAGCATAAGATCTCTGCTACATCGGTTGCATATAAATGTCCATGTTTCCAAAAATTTTTGATTATCCACGAACAGACCGGGTTCATTCCGGATTTGCAACCCTATTGGTATTTTACCTGCCCTAACATACTGAGTCATGAAGTCAGCATGTAACTCAGTCCTGATGATTTTCTTTTTCAGGTTGATAAGCTGATTCCACTTTTCCCCCCCATTGGGAATAACTGTGATGTTGCTATTGCCTCTATTAGAGCTTAATATTTTATTTAGTTGTTCTTCACTAAAGCCAAAGGTCTTTAGTGTATCCATTTTATAATTGGATAGAGACTATTGGGTTTTATTTGGATAGGAAAAACTGAAATAGTCACCATGAAAAACCTAAACTCTCCAGCACAAGGCCGTACTTAGCAGATTTCAAAAGAGAGGTTACCCCACTGTCGCCAGGGAACAGGGCACAAAGGACAAAAAGTCAAAGGGAAATCCCTGGGGTGTATCAGTTAGCCACTGGTATCAATGCCCACACGGTTACACCATAGCCCCTGGGTTACAGGTTGCTATAGATCACCGTCAGAAGACTGGTACGGTCTTCAGCTTGTAACTGGAAGAAGCGCAGGGAAGGCAGGTTAATCCTCTTCTAAAATCACAATGTCTCTCTCCCACTGCGGCAATCAGGATCAGAAGGCGAGGGGTTGCTTCCTCACCAAATCACTGGCTCGCTGTTGAATTACCACAGTGGAGACAAGGGGTTAAATTCCTCACATAACCCGCTCGCACGCTGTAAAGCTTCACCTCAGCGGTGCTACAGTACGGGAGGCAAGGAGTTAATCTCCTCACAGAAGATGCTTGCTGCTCCCCCTCCCTCTGTAGTGCACGGATGCAGAAGCAAATTAACTTCAGCAGAGCTCTAGCTTAATTTTGCGATGGCTACCGCGGCTCGTCTGAAGTACGTGAAAACAGTTTACTGGGCAGCAGTAGCCAAAATCTGACAGAATGACCTAGGAAGGAGTACTCTTGTGAGGAGGCTCCCGGAGTTATGACTCCCTTCCACGGCCCTTGGACGCCGTCTCCTTCGCTCTGCCCCGATCCCTTCAGTGCAGGGTCGGATTGGGATCACAATTTGGCCCGGGCACTGACGAAAAATGTGGCCCACAATTAATGGGCGTGGCCCACAATTAAGGGGCGTGGCCCACATTCAAGGGCGTGCCCTTTCATGAAACACCATTTGGCTACTCTTTGAGGTCTAATTTGTAAAGAAATATTTAGTACATTAAGCTTTTTAAAGCTTACAGAGCAAGTAACATTGGTAAAGACTAGGAGCACTACAGTTCTGAAAACTAAATACTGACTTAACGCTCTGCACAATGTTGTTAGATACTCTTTCCCAACCAGCTATGTCCTAGTCTCTAATCATCACATAAATCAGAAATCTAGTACAAAGTCAAGGAGAAAGGGTAAGACTGGAATCTCTGGTAATAGAACATGTAATGACAAAAGTAAGAATTCACAAACAAGGAAAATGCAGTCTGGGGCGTAAAGAATGCTGAAAAAGGTATCTGTACAATCTAGTCATAAATTTATTTCACAGCCAGCAGATGATGTCCATATACAAAAAACACAGTTGTATTCATATCTGTTGCTGCCTTTAAGTCTTGGCCATGGGGAGACTGAGGATTACTCAAGAATCTTGCCCTAATGACCATGCATACTACTTAAACAGATTGTTTTAAGTACCATTTTTTCAAATTTTTAATATGGGTGATGAGTAAGAACCTATCACAGAGATTTTGCAGAAAATGTGTTTATTTCATGCAACATTCATAAAAAATGTCTTTGAGATCAAACAGGCCATCACATATGAGAAATGGGAGGATGTCACTGAGATTATTTTCAGTAATTTTAGTGAGCTGTTACTGTGTTGTAATATTGAAAACACACATCAATGTCCTTGAATATTAGATGAAAATACATTAAGAATTGGCACAAGTATGGTAGTGCACGGTCCAGTGACCCGCTGAAAGAGGGCATCAAAGAGCAGAAATTGGATTATAAATTCAAATCTGTTCCGAACAGGGGCCCAAAAATATGTTTGGCCCAGGGCCCCCAAAATCCATTAAGATGTTTGGCACAGACAAGGAATGAAAGTGAGAGGATACTGTTCTTGCGCAGGACACAGGGCCAAGGTGACAATGGCCTACATGCTGAGCAACTAAAAAAAACAGCAAGGCCCCTTTCTGTCACAAAATTATTCGAGCCCTAATAAGCAGCGAAGCCCCTGCTATTACTAACCTACTCAGCCCTCCCCAGACCTTCAGCTCAGGAGCACATGAATAGCAGTAAGGCCCCTGGAGGGCCCTCCCCAGCCCTCCAGGCCTCAGGGCAATGTCCTGGCAGGGGAGCACAAAACAAAGCTGCTGGGTCATCCATGGTAGCCAGGGGGAGGTTGAGGTGAAGATGGTGCAAGTTGCAAAGATCACCTGGCCCCCACAGTGAGACCCATTCTTCCTCGCCCACTAAGCCCTGAATGTGAAGGGCTGTGGGCGAGGTGATAAAACTAACACTGTTTAGGTGCTGCGTGGCCCCAGGGGGACAGAGGTGAAAATGGCTCAAAGGCCTGAGCAACACCTGGCCCCCAGGGAGGCCGATTTTTGGAAACAATCACCCCCTCCCCAGCATCCCTCAGCGTGATTGCTTTGCAGGGCAGGGGGTGAAGGAGAGGCCACAGCAGATAATCGCTGCGGCTGCCCAGTGAAGCTGCATTAATTTCTCTGTCTCTGTGCTCTCTGTGGGCGGTTTTTTTTCTCTCCCCTTTCCTAGTCCACAGAGAGCATGAAGACAGAGACCGAGAAATTAATGCAGCTTCACTGTACGGCTGGAAAAGGGGAGGAAAAAAAACGTCCCACAGAGTGAACGGAGACACCGGCCCTTCGGCCGATGCCCAAATGCCCGCATTGCCAATCCGCCCCTGCTTCACTGCCGGGCGTGCAACCAGGAACCCGCTCACCTCAGTCAGATATGCTGAAACATCAATGCCTCTGTGGTTGTCTTTATTTCTCCCGCTTGCCACTCTCACTGACCTGCTGGGCTTTGTTCATAAGTGGCCATGACTAGGCACCACACACCAGTACGTGATGACCTGTGGGGCACAGGTTATTGCCAGAAGTCCTTGTTTGTTCTGAGAACGCATTGACAGCTGGGTCTGTTCTGACGTTGTCGAGAGCTTCCACACTTGTAAGATGGAACTTGAAATTATCCAAGGAAAAGAGAGTGAGCTTAGAGGGTTTCCTCATAAGGCCGCCAAGCAGTGCCTCAAAACAGTAAGTTGATTTACAATTAACTTGTAGTAATCATCACAGACTGTTCTGGAGTACGTATTGGGGGTGATGGTGTTGACCGTCCCCATACGGTTGTTCATCGCCAGTGTTGCATAGTAAAGACACACACTGTAATATTTGAAGTCTTCTTCATTGCGTCTACACACCATCACAGGTTCCAGTCAGTTGGAGTCAACTGTGGAATGTTCTTGCATGCCAGGCTGACACGTACCAAGGGGAAGGAGGATAGTGGAGGGTGCAGGGCGTACCAAGTAAGGATTACAACAGTACACTTATGTTATCAATCTATAAAAGAGATTTTGGAGTACTCTGGAGAGGGCTTTGGCTCCACCCAGATGTTGATTGACAGGAGTACATGTTTTAATTGGGCAAACATTGTGTGCTTCCACAGAAAAAGTGCTTCTCCCTCCAAGCAGCTGTGACTATTCTGTTTATTTATTCAGCTGCATGAGCTGGCATTAGCGCTTGGCGCTCGAAGATCTCTGCAGTGCTGCTGATTTAATCACCGATTTTAGGGTGAAGGAACCAGCTCTTTATAAAATACAATTCTAGTGCCCTCAGTTTAGTGTCGGCAGATTTAGTTGCCTTTCCCCCAACAACCGGCCGACTGCAGGGCCGTCATCCCTTGGGGCCCGGGCTGAGATTTCAGTGGCGGCCATCTTTGATAGAGATATCCTCTTCTGGCGCTCGAGTCGCCGGTATAAAAATAGAGGACGCACTTCATTCAGGAGACTGCTGTTTTGACCCCTGAGGCGTGAGCCGGGCGGGAACAAATTTTAATTGCTCTTAATCTTTATTGTGCGCTTTTCCTCTGTGTCCTTTCCCCCCTGGCATTAGCCCCCTGGCATTGGCGCTTGGCGCTCGAAGATTTCTGCAGCGCTGCTGATTTAATCACCGATTTTAGGGTGAAGGAACCAGCTCTTTATAAAATACATTTCTAGTGCACTCAGTTTAGTGCCGGCAGATTTACTTGCCTTTCCCCGCAACGACCGGCCGACTGCAGGGCCATCATCCCTTGGGGCCCGGGCTGAGATTTCAGTGGCGGCCATCTTTGATAGGGATATCCTCTTCTGGCGCTTGAGTCGCCGGTATAAAAATATACGGCGTACAGCGGGCACGCCGTATTCGCTCTGGAGTCAAGCCAGAGTCCTGCCCGTCTGCGCTCATCCGCCATCGACTGGGGCGCGGGGCAGGACCCCCTGGACCTTCAGAGCCTACTGGCCCTACGGGTACGCATAGGAACACATTACACTACTCTAAGCAGGATTTGCTATCCTTATGCCAGACTCCGGAAAATAGTTGTTACCATACTCTACTGGCTGATTCACTGCCCCCTTACTGCGAGGCGTGCAACCAGATTCTTACATCTTTGAGGAGGGATGGGATGGAAGAAGCTAAGTTAAATATGATATTACTGAATTGTAGATCCATGAACAAACACAAAACCGAGATTTACGATCTGCTGATAAACAGTAGCCCGGATGCAATGTTTCTCACCGAGACATGGATCGATGAAGCCTCATCCCCAGATGCTCTCGAAGCCATCCCCCCTGGTTACAGCCTACTTAGATTGGATAGACAAAAGCAACAAGGAGGGGGGTTAGCCCTCATTTATAAATCAGATTTAGAATGCACTCTAATCAAGGCCCCACTATCTAATAGTGAGAGCGGCTTGTTTACTATAAGAGTTGGACCTAAAAACGTTATTAAAGGTTTACTGATATACCGCCCACCAGGAGGTGCAGCACAGTTTGGGGACCAACTTCTGGAACTGATAACTCAGTCAGCACTCAGCAATAAAATGTTTCTCATCCTGGGCGATCTAAACCTCCACATTGATGATATAGAGTGTAGAGAGGCACAAGCTGTGGTTGCAGCACTGAAACCCTTGGGGGTTAATCTGTTATCTACAGCCCCCACACACCAACTCGGCCACCTTTTGGACCCGATTTTTGCTAACTGGGAGGGTATTAAGGTTTCATCTCCGATCCAAACGATCTGGTCGGACCACAGCATTATCCCGTTCGAAATTGAGAACGTGCCCTTAGGAACTAGACCTAGGATACCCCTACCGCAGAAGCGCAGGGAATGGAAGAAATTTACCCCAGAAATGTTTGAAAACGTTCTATCAGAACATCCCTTGTCCTTAGGCAACACTTTACAGGAGGCATGGAGCAGCTATGAGAACTGGATGTCCAACGCTCTGGCTAAGGTTGCGCCCTGGACATCCAAAACCCCCGGCAAGGCAATCTAGAACTGCCCCATGGTTCTCAGAAAAACTTAAATTAGCTAAAGCCAAATGTAAAACCTTGGAACGGAGTTAGAGGAAAAACTATGCTCCAGAACATAAAGTTCGTTATAGAACGGAATTAAAAAAATACCAGAAACTAGTAAGATCAGAGAAAAGTATCTATCTCAAGAACAGGATTGAGCTAGCAGACAATCCCACCAGAGAACTCTTTGTTATTTTTAAGGAGCTCACGGTTCCATCTACACTTGAAGCTCAAGACACTTACTCTAATGAGATATGTGACCCTGTAGCGGATTTCTTTGTAGACAAGGTCAACAAAATCCATGCCACCTTTAAACATAGTGCAGATCTTTCATGTCACCATGTGGATGCAAGAGACAGCTCTAGCACCATAAGGAAATCCCATCTTACATGCTTCAAAACACCCGAAAGACATGATCTATTATGTATCGTCAACAGCATACAATCCGGCTCTCCCAGCGATGAGTACTTGCCGGCTCTTTGTAAAGGAGTCATGGAGAGCATGTTGATTGATCATATTAGCCACATGGTAACATTGTCCATCCAGGAATGTTACATACCTGATGCGTGGAAAACTGCTCAGGTTATTCCTCTAAAAAAGAAACCCAACATCCATATCTCTCAACTTCAAAATCTCCGTCCCATCTCCCTTCTCCCCTTCTGTTCTAAAGTCGTAGAAAAGGTGGTTAACAGGCAGCTCATGGAATACCTTGAGGAGGAAGCCCTCCTCCATCCCTCACAATCAGGATTTAGATCCGGCTACTCTACGGAGTCAGCCGTTCTCTATTCCACTGAGTGCCTCAGACAGATAGTGGATGAAGGAGAGACAGCAGTGTTGGTTTTATTAGATCTGAGTGCAGCGTTTGACACCGTGCTGCACACAACGCTGCTGTCTCGACTTTCTGAGATGGGGGTGGCAGGATCAGCACTTGCCTGGTTACGATCTTTCCTGGCCAATAGGAGCTTTCAGATGCACTGCCCACCCTTCAAATCTTCCCTTAGGAAGGTGAGCCATGGGGTTCCTCAGGGCTCAAGCTTGAGCCCTACCTTGTTTAACATCTATATGGAACCCCTGGCTCACGTAGTGGAGGCTTTTGGGGTGGGCATTGTCAGCTATGCTGATGACACCCAACTGATATTCAAGCTTGCGCCCGACCACAGTGAAGATGCCACTAATTTTTCCAACTGTTTGTCATCAGTGGCATCATGGATGAATAACAACTGCCTGCGCCTTAATGGCAAAAAAACAGAACTGCTGGTGGTTGGGAAAACAGCATCAGCTTGGTCTCACAGGTGGTGGCCTACCGATTTGGGTAGCCCTCCCATTCCTGTGGACTCGGTAAGAAATCTTGGCGTATTGCTTGACTCAGACCTTTCATATAAGTCCCACATCAGCAAGGTGACTGGTAGGTGCTTCAGCATACTGAGGGTCCTTCGGAAGGTTTTAGATCTCCTCCCTATTGGATCCAGAAAGACTATTGTCAATGCCTGGTGACCCCCCACCTTGATTATGGGAATGCTCTGCTTGTAGGCTTGAGTGTGAAAGGCCTTCACCAACTTCAGTGCGTTCAGAACGCCGCTGCACGCCTTGTGCTCGGGCTTCCTCGCAGAGCCTCTGGTAAGACCGCGCTGGCCAAGCTACATTGGCTCCCAGTCAGGGAACGGATTAAATTTAAAGTCCTTTGTTTTGCGCACCGCATCGTCCAGGGCAAAGGCCCAGGTTAGCTAAAGAACCTCCTCAGTGTACATCGCCCTATCCGGAATCTGAGATCGTCCGGTGCGATGCTGTTCAAACTTCCCCGAATCAAGAGAGCCAGGATGGGTGGCCGCTCGTTTAGGTACCTAGCCTCTAAACAGTGGAAAGAACTCCCGCTCCACCTCCGAATGGAACCCTCCGAATCTAGATTCCAGGGAAAACTCAAAACACTTCGGTTCCCCACTATGTAACCATTCCCTCTCTTTGGCACTGCTAACATCTGCCTCCTAAATCCTAGCAGCAGTGAGCGCGGGGACACACTGTTTTCTGTGTAACCAGGCGCTTAACAAATGGCTTATTATTATTATTATTATTATTATTATTATTATTATTATTATTATTATTATTATTATTATTAGGCATGAAGTATCAAGCTACAATGGGAGGGAGCTTGAATGTCCAGGGTAACACACAGCACTGTTAAAGTGTCTTTGACAAGACAATTTATGATGTTTATTGCAGCAGCACAGATCCATTTCCATCTTTATGGTCTGGCCTGTCAGTGCAGCTGTTAACATGCAATTATGTGAATACTACTAGAGGGGGGCTTTGGCTCCGCCCATATGTTGTGAGCCAAGAGTACATGTTTTGATTGGGCAGAAGCTGTGTGCTTGCACAAAAAAGTACCTGCCCTCTGCCAGCTGTCATCAATTTGTTTATTTATCCAGCAGGCTGATCTTGAACTTTCAGGGGTGCACACATCACATTGTAATGCTGTAAAACTGTCTTTGATAACAATATCATTCATGGTGTTTGTCTTTCTTTGGCAGCGGCACAGATGGAAGGAGGGTAGTCAATAACCTACATGGATTTTTACTTCTGGCTTAACAACGCAACTGTCACCTGAACTTTTAACCTACACCAATAATATTCTACAGCTCTTTGCTCCCACACACATACATATGCTATTTACTTGCAATGCTTTAAATTACCATAAAACAGTCACTTTAACCCCTTCCATGCTGATGACGAACCCCAGCCGTCATGCACTACGGTGCTCGTGTGCTGATGACGGCTGGGGTTCGTCACGGCCCGCCCCTGTTCGTGTTGTTTACAGCACACCAGGGGAATTGCGGCCGCATGGAAGGGTTTAAGCAAGATATTGACATTTCCAATGCTTGTTACCTTTAGATTTCACATGTACGAGTGCAGTAGTGTGCTTAAGAGCACTATGGGATGCCCAGAGCTACAGAAATGCACATGCATTTTTAAGTTTGCTTGACACTGCAGATGTCGCCAGACCTTATGTGATCAATAAAAAAATAACTTTCGGAGTACTTCTGAGACAGGGTCTTATGCCCAAACCACATATTGATTTCACTGAGTAGGGGATATGGTCGGGTTCAAGGTGCGTGCTTCCACTACAATGAATATTTCTATTGCACGTTTTGGCTTTTAGTAAAGCTTATACTCAATGTAGCAGGATTGAGTTCATTATTGTAGCAAGTCAGTGATCATGGCTATGGTCCCGATCTGTTTATTATGAAATGTTATGAAAAAGACAGTGGGCCTGATGTATATATTGTGAAACTCATATGTTAAAATCCATGGGCATGTAAGGGTGGTTTCTTACTACTCTCTTTCAAAGCATGCAGATAGGTGTTTCGTTACATGGAATCTATAGTAGGCAAGGGTTTTTGGGTTGGTTGCCACCTCTGTCATACCATGGATGCAGAAAATGTGCACTCTGAGAATCCTTGTGAAGTTCACATGGGAGAGATGACATTTTACTCTGCTAGTTGTAATTCTTTTAAGCCTTTGTAGATGTACAGCTCTGGGCCTAGTTGCTGCCTTGTTGGGACGCCTACTGCTCAGTACAGTAGGCCTGAATTAGTTACAGTTACAAGCCAGAGATAACACCAATAGACCTGGCTGGTGAGAAGGAAACAGTTATGCCAGATGCCAAATGACTGGTAAGGGGGGGCGAAATATTTAATTCTGCCAGAGGAATTGGAGGGAATTGGCAGTTTTGCGTTACTCTTGTAAGGCGAAAGTACTAATAAATTATGCTGCTCCTCCGCCAGAATTAATCTGCATTGTTTTGATTTTAATAAGGGCTGGAAGAGGGAGCAGATCCTCTATGTTTAGAAATCACTGCAGTTTAAGGTTTAATCTGCAGTGATTTTTTAATATGAAGGCGCTGCTACCTCTTCCAGCTCTGTTTAACACCTTGAATTCTAAAGCAAATCCTCCCGGATGCTGACCTCCCTTGACTCCCATTGTTCATGACGAGCTCAGCTCGCCATGAGCACACGAGCAGTGTACTGCATGATGAGCTGAGCTCGTCATGAGCATGGAAGGGGTTAAAACAACTGACTGCACTGCTGTACATAACTCTCAGCGCCCTTACATACTCAAAGTATATACTCTGAGTAAGTAAGGGCAACAAGGAGAATGTACAGCAGTGCCTATCCCTCAGTGCCCTTATATACTCTGCAGCTATCAGTGCAGTGCATACCCCACTGCAATACCCCTTGGTGCCCTTACATACTCTGCAGCGAGTACTGCACAGTATGTAAAGGCTCTGAGGGGTAGACAATGGAGTGCCAAATATTAAATGCATTTACAGTGCATATTACTTGGCACCCGTACATACTCTGTAGTAATCACTGTAGAGTATGTAAGGACACCAAGGGGTATGCACTGCAATGTGGAGAAGTGTGGTTAGAGGCGGCAGACCTGGAAGCTGAGATCGGTCCTGGACCAGGGTTCAATTCCCCGCCTCAGCGGGTCTTGGGCTAAAAATTCCACGGACTCGATAATTCTCGCTCCGGTGCCTTCTCGACTCACGGGTTCACACTCTGCAATTCTGGGCAGTAGCTTGCTTAATCTCCACAACGGCCCCTCGCGGCGGGATGCCTGACTTTCACCTTGTGGATACCCGCTGGGGCTATCACACAGGGGAATATCAGGACGGGTTCTTTAAGCAAGCGCCGGGACACCCACTGCGGGTAGCTGTGCGCTATATAAGCTCAACTACATTTACATTTACATTTACACTGTAATGCAGTGGGATATGCAGTACAGTGGGTTTGGTATTTGGCAGCACTATTTGTTAGCGCAGAGTGCATCCTTGCATTCATTTTTGGACGCAACAGTGTTTTTTATGCTAAGAAAATAGCCCCAAAAAACCACTTTACCCTCCTGACCCACATGGAATTTGAATGTAATTCTTTTGAATTCCGGGGGAAGCAACTCCCGCCAATTTCCACCACTCTTAATGTCTGCTTTTTTTGCGAAAACTTATGCCAAAGGCCTTAGGTTTAGCTTATGTATTGTGACCAGCATTAGTTAAAGCCAATGGGCCTCTAACAGTGGATTGTTATCACATTATGCTACAAGTTGTTTACATGTTTGGTTAGATGTAATCCCACAGATTATCATAGTAGGTAAGTGCTTTGGTGTTTGTCAAATACTGTGACACCTCCTGAAAGTAGAAGAATTTCACTGGAATGATTCTTAGGCTCTATTGAGAGAGATTGTATAATTTTTTTCTTTCTGTAATTGTGTACACATTTGTAATTTTAAAACTGTATGCATGATGTTTGCCAGTCTATATGCGCTTCAATAGGCCGGTATTAGATGTAGTGTCAAGCTAATGGTAAAGAACAGGCCATATTAGTTTACTGGGAAACTATGTGTCAGATTTCTTAGGCGTGATCTGGTCATTATAAAAAGTTATGATAAAGTAAGTTGACCTGTCTTACTTATTGTGAAAGCATGTGTTCGAGGCAGTAAACTTTTAAGTGTAGGTCACAATTACACCAAGCTAAAAAGCTGTAGGCAGGTGTTTTGTAACACTGAATCCCACAGATTACCATACTAGGCAAGAGTTTTAATGACCCACCCAAAGAAATCATGGGTTTAGAGCTTTTGCAATATGGTAATCCTTAATGGGTTCTGTTAGAAGGGAGTAGAAGGGATTTTATATAGTGGAGGGTGTCTTTTGAGGACGCTCATGGCTAACACAGCAGATCTGAGCTGTGTATGGGAGTAAGCCAATGATAAAGGTTATAGCAGTGATTTTTTATTGTGAACAAGTTACGAGAAAGGCAGAGGGATTGATATAACAATTGTGGTAAGCATATGCTAAAGTCAATCATTTAAGGGTGGGTTCTTATTACTCCTGTATTAAAGTTGCATAAAATCTCACAGATTTACTTTGTAGCGAAGGATGTTGATGCTGGTTACCCGCGACGACAAATCCTAGGGGTTTAAGATTTCTTCTGTACTAATCCTTGCTAGAATCTCTTTGGAAGACCTGACATGCTTAACTGTCTTCCAGGACCTTGTGATAAAATGAATCATTAAATCACACATACAGCCATATATGTAAATATATGTCCATACAGATACTTAGAGGTCCTTTGTGTCATCCTTCTTCTGCTATTGTTCTATCTAACGTTTACATTCTGGACTCTTTCACTTGGATTCTGATAGTCAAGACACCCGCCTGCTGCTGCTATATTCCACGTCCTTAATTACCAGGGTGAAAGGCAGCAACTCGCCGGACCCGCTGCGTGGGCCCCGCAGTGCGGTCCTAACCGCGGGAGCTGCTGAAACAGGAGGGGCTCTTTCCACTCGACCGGCAGGGCTGCGAGGAGAAGGCAGGGACTCCGTGGACCAGGAGTCCCTGCGTGCCTGAACACCACCAGCTGGGCTGCTCTCCCTGCCGGCCCGCCTCCCCGCCCACGGAGTTAAACGGGGGCCTGGAGAATCTCTAAGCGGGACTCTTTCACTTGGATTCTGACAGTCAAGACACCCGCCTGCTGCTGCTATATTCCACGTCCTTAATTACCAGGGTGAAAAGCAGCAACTCGCCGGACCCGCTTCGCGGGTCCCGCAGCATGGTTCTAACCGCGGGAGCTGCTGAAACAGGAGGGGCTCTTTTCCACTCGACCGGAAGGGCTGCGAGGAGAAGGCAGGGACTCCGTGGACCAGGAGTCCCTGCGTGCCTGAACACCACCAGCTGGGCTGCTCTCCCTGCCGGCTCGCCTCCCCGCCCACGGAGTTAAACGGGGGCCTGGAGAATCTCTAAGCGGGACTCTTTCACTTGGATTCTGACAGTCAAGACACCCGCCTGCTGCTGCTATATTCCACATCCTTAATTACCAGGGTGAAAGGCAGCAACTCGCCGGACCCGCTTCGCGGGTCCCGCAGCGCGGTTCTAACCGCGGGAGCTGCTGAAACAGGAGGGGCTCTTTCCACTCGACCGGCAGGGCTGCGAGGAGAAGGCAGGGACTCTGTGGACCAGGAGTCCCTGCGTGCCTGAACACCACCAGCTGGGCTGCTCTCCCTGCCGGCCCCGCCTCCCCGCCAATCACGTCCCTCGCTACTAATAGATCACTGTGTACCCGCAGCGCGGGAGCGCGACCGGGAGAAGCCCGGGACAAGGGCGGGACCGTCTGTGGCCATCAGGGGCCGTAGGAGGCCGGGCTGGGCCACCCCTTTTGACCTTTGGACAAAGACTTGGTGAATATTACTAAGTGGTTAAGTGGCTTAGTTGCCCATACAGTCATAGTTATTGTTGGGTGTCCGCTGTGATTACATTTTCTGTTTTCTGGTTGTATAGCTGTCTGCTCTTAAACATGCCCCTACGTTCAGGTAGAGATCGCTCAGTAGCACTCCAGACTTCAAAGGGGGTGGTATCAGGCCCATTAGATGCTTTTATAACCAAAGCTACAGGTATTTTAGAAAAAGAAATAGCTTTCGTTGAGAAAAGGTTGTCCCTAGACTTAATAAATGGGAAACGTTCTTCTTTGGGGCATATTATTACAGTACCAAGTCCAACACCTAACCAACCACCTCCCCCTAATGTGGTTCTAGTACCAGTTGAGATACATAACGACACTGAAGGTTCCCCTCTACTGCATTGTATTTCTGATAATAATATTGGTGATGCAGATTCATCTGTGAGTGGTGTAGAAGATAGCGTACTATCTGCTACACCCTCACTACTAGACTCCTCCTCTAAAGAGGAGACTCTGGAGATGAATCGCCCTGGAAAGAGGAAGCGTAACAAAGGCCGGCAGAAAGGTAGACTTTCAAAGGCATTAAAAACTGTTAGTCCATCGTCGCGTGTGTCTGAAACTCTCCTTTCAAGGGACGATCCATTACCTACTATCCCATCGGGTGGCCCTGTTACTTTTGCTTCTAATCCCAAAGGGGTCCCCCTTACTAGCATAGTAAATATGAATGGAAATAATGCCGACCTGCTAGCACAAATGGAAAACCTAATTAAGACACTTTTGCTTCCGGTATTAGAGAGAACTAGACTTATGAATCTAAAAATTGACAATCTAGAGACCATCATTAAAGATAATTTGTGTCTACTAAAAAACTGGTTAGCCATCAGGCTAAGCAGTTGATCTCTTCTAGTGGTTCTGGTCATTCTAACCATAATTCTTCAGGCCATATTGATATAATTACCAAGGCTTTCCCACCTGGAGAACTGTCAAATGTTAGTGACACCAGACCGGTCCCTAAGGCTAGGACTTCGAAGCCATCTAGTGCACTAAATAAACCCTCCACCCCGGTTACCCAAACTGTTATACCTAAGAAGGCAAGTTTTAAATCTCATGGGCTACCTCTGCTATCTACCTCCAAGTCTGGGAGCTCTGCACAGGCCTCTACCTCAGGGGTAGGCAGTTCTAAACCGACTTCCCATCAAAATGTTAGTACTTGTGTTGCAGCTGGGTGTACATAACCTCCTAAAAGAGTTACAAGAAGCAGGCCTCCCCCAGCAGATCTACCATTTGATGCCACACCTTATACTATCGTCCAGACAGGAATTGCACCCTTAAGGGACAGACAATCGGAATCACATGGTGACTTAATGAATAAAGTAGCCTTTTGGCTTAATAAAAACCGTCCCCTTCCACCTTCCTCTTCTACTAAGATTCTGACAGTCCGTAGAGTTGATTGGGTGGGTTATTGTCCAAAGGACTTGGAAGGCGATTGTATCCTAATAAACTTTCGGGATCCATGGGTGGTTGACTATATTCGTAGAGAGGCAAGATTCGGAAGAACAGGGGATGTACAATCCTTAAGCTTGTCTTACTTCTACCCTAAAAGGTATGGTCCGCCCCCTCCCAGAAATTTCCCATCACACAGACCGGTGGGGAGAAACGTGGTAGAGAGGTTTCCCAACTCGTCCTTCTACCCGTGCCTCTCGAACAGGTTTGATCCACTGTCTGGGCTGGAATGTGTGGATTGACTGGGGTATGTTCACGGTCCAGATAGTTTTAGTAGGGATACTATAGGTTGTACCCAACTTTCTATCTCCCCAGGAAATAATGCCGCGGAGGTGGGTAATAGCAAGGACTATGCAGAATCATACCTTAAATCACCTCCCCTGAGATCCAGTCCCCTTTGGAGGGCGAATGCTAAATTAGAAGAGGATAAGTGTACCTTAGATGCAGCCCCATCTTGTAACCAGGTGGAGACAGCTAAAATAGTTTCCTGGAATATGGCAGGACTAAGGGGTCGTATGGATAGTGAAGATTGGGCAGATTTCATAGACTCCTTTGATATTGTCATTCTACAGGAAAGTTGGGCAGTTACCCCAATCCATAGGGCAGGGTACCTAAACTTTTTCAAGCCTGCTATACAGGGCCCAAAGGGTAGACCCTCAGGAGGGTTAGTGGTATGGATAAGACAGTCCGTGGGGTTTAGTCTATTGGAGATTTCGGTAGACAATCCAGATCTCTTGTGTATTAAGTGTAGTAGAGGCAACAATAAGGACTTAGTACTCATAAATATATATGCTAGAGGACGCCCCGGAGGTCGTAAACAGCCAGTTATAGACGATCTGGACTCTCTGCTGAGGAGAATAGGCAGTGACAGTTTTGTTCCGGTTGCTGGTGACTTGAACTGTTCATTTGAACCTCTGAACAGTGTGGGGGAGGATCTGGGGGCTGACGAAGATGTGGCATGGGACATCCCGCCCTTATTAATAACAAGGGGCGTTAAGGGCACTGAGGCAGCACTTCACTGGCTGGGCTTATGTCTAGAGTGGGGGCTGCGTGCTGCTAATGGACGCACGCCCTCCGATAAATCAGGCAACGGACCTTTAACAACGGAGTCAGTAAGAGTCGTATCGACTACTTCCTTATTAAAAATGAGCTTTGGTCCCAGGTTATTGACATGGAGGTTGTGGAACGCCCAGAGAGCGACCATAACCCCCTTTCGTTGAGTCTCAAGCTTCTAGGTGCTGGAGATGGGCCTTCTATTACCACCTGCTCAACGTGAGATGTTATACTGTGTAATGACAGGAAAAGAGTAAAATGGTCTAGGGTAGTTGCAGACCCCTCCATAATAAAAGGTATAGAAGAAGAAGTGGCAAAGACACTGGTTGCAATGGAAGTTGCATCATCCTCTCAGGGGACTATCGCCCAGATTAGTGACCTTCACGACCAGTGCTTTGTGGAACTAAAAACCCTGTTAACAACCCCATTAATACCAAGGAAGGATAAAGTCCGGACCAAATGGTATAACAAAAGTTGTAGGGTAGCACACAGCAGACTGATCTTAGTGATTAAATCCAGAGACATTGCAGTTATTAGAACGGCCCGGCTCTCCTATAAAAAAACGCTATGGGCAGCGAAGAAGGAGTGGGAGGACCGACATTGGTCAGAGCTCCTTTCGGCATGTCTAACATCAAACCAAATTAAGTTTTGGGAAATCGTTAAGTGGGGTGCGAATCAGGATTCCAAACCCCCAGTGAATCATGTCTCAGTGGAAGACTGGGTGGCATTCTATTCATTGCAGTTCAGAGCTCCGGATGTGGATCAGGATTCTTATCCAGAGTTGGATGTAGTCTTGCCTCCTAACCCTGATTGCCCGCTTGTTTTTAATACCTCTGACACGAAGTATGCTTTGGGTGCAGTCCACTCAGATAGAGCGCCTGGGATGGACGCAATACCCTCTGATCTTTTTAAAATGAATTTTGACATTTGGGTTCCCTACATAACCTTGCTTGTAAATGCAATCGCTGCCTGGGCAAGGATTCCGGACTCCTGGAAAGGAGCGGAGATTCTGCCAGTATCTAAAAAAGGAGACCGCTCAGTCCCGGGGAACTATCGCCCTATAAGCTTGATAGATTCTATCCAAAAAATAGTTGCCAGGTTGGTACTTGTGAGAATCCAGGGGTGGATGGAGCAAGAAAATATTCTGTCCCCTATGCAAGCTGGGTTTAGAGTAGGCACCAGCACCCTAGATCAGGTTTTTAGACACAACATGTTGTTTTGGAAGGTTGTCAAGCTGGGTGGTGGCGCCATCTATTCCGCTTTTGTGGACCTTAAATCGGCTTTCGATTTAGTACCAAGAGAGAAAATGTGGAAATCCCTTAGACTCATGGGTCTGCCTTCTGAACTTCTTGATTTAGTGGTTAGACTCCATGAAGAAAACTTCGCTAAAGTGAGATCGGGTAAACAAGGTCAGGTGACTGATAGTTTCCCAGTTACACGCGGTGTGCGACAGGGATGCGTGTTGGCACCCACCTTATTCCTTTTGTTTATCAATCAGGTTGTAAAATTCTTTTCTGATACCCCGACCGATGCACCATCTTTGGGTGGGTTTAAATACCCGATGTTGATTTTTGCAGATGATACCCTGCTTCTCTCAAAAACTCGTGGGGGATTACAATTAGCCCTCAACAGGTTCGCTGAGTTTTGCAGGGTTAATGATCTGCAGATCAACACAGATAAAACAAAACTTATGGTTTTTAGTAACAAAAGCCCTATTAAAACCTCTATTACTTTGAATGGTACCCTGATTGAACAAGTGGATACAATGATGTACTTGGGTGTGACCCTGGACACCCGCTTTAGCTGGAAACCCCAGATTGAGGCTTTATATCTTAAGTTTGTCTGCCTCTCGGGCTGCTTATTACAGGAGCAAAAAAAGTCCCTGACCAAACATATTGCCCCGGTGATGAACATTTATGAAGCGAAAATTAACACAGCCATACTATATGGCGCTGATGTGTGGGGGTATAAAGATTTGTCTCTCCTTGTTAAGGCACAAAATAAATTCCTGCGTAATCTGGTGGGTCTTCCTCAATCTACACCCACAAAACCACTGCTGTTAGATTTGGGTTGCAAACCCTTCAATGACTTGGCTCGATTCCGTCTGGTGGCCCTATGGCGACGGCTCTGGACTACTCCAGAGCTTAGCCTATTTGCCAAGGAACTGGATGAAATTAGGTCATTGTGGGGGGCTTCCCAAATCCCCTGGCTAAGGGAAGTAAAATCTGTGCTAGATGAGATGGGTCTCGACCACTAACCCGGGGGATTCCCTTTTTCCCTCTAAGCAGGATTTCAAAGATTTATACTGGGCCACAGTAAAACATCTAGCAGTGGCCCAGTCGGATGCTTCTAACCTAACTGGGCACTTTCTGGTACATAAACTGACCCCTTCTCTAGAATCTTACTGGGATGTGATCACTAAAACCCTCGACCGGAAATTATACCACCAGTTCCGTGTCGGATCACTCCCAGTCAATTCCTTTGCCGGGAAATGGTCTGCGAACACAAATTATTCCTGTCCTTGGTGCCCTAATCACCCGGAAAGCATGGGTCATTTTTTCTTTGCATGCCCAGCCTACCGTGTACCGCGGTTAAAATGGCTTAAACCCATATGTAATAATCTTGAAATTAAAGGGTTCTTAGAAGCCATGAGGATATTTCGCACTAACACCTCCGAGATGGTGGTGGGTGGTGTGGCCAAGTATCTAGGCTGGGCCTGGATTATTCGAACTAGGAACTCCAATGTCTCGTAATGCCCGCTTTCTACACATTTTATAAAGTCGATTGTTACTATAACTTGTAGTCTTTATTAAATTGTCTAACTAACTGTTTAATATCTTTTTAAATGAAAAAAACTTTTAGATGATGATCGTTACTATGGTTTTATAAAATACTGGTGTGTTTTTTTATATGTACCGTCTTTTATGAATTGATATTCGAAATAAAGACTTTTGAACTGGAACTGGAACTGTACAGTCTGCTTCCATTCTTGACAGTATACAGCCCGGGGTAATGGTTCAGTCCACATCAGTCATTAGCTTTCTTGCCCTGTGAATGACGGCAGTTTCTGATCACACGTGGACATCCATCTGAAAACGAATGCTTCAGTGTCAAGGGTAGTTAACCCGTCCTTTAGTTTTCAATGTTCTCCTTACACTCTTCCCCTTTAATTTATTTGTTTATCCTCTTTTAGTTTTAATTTTTTCTAAGAGGATTCATCAAATTCTAGGCAGGGTTAACCGGCTGCTCATATAATCTGCTGTATGTCGTGTCCCACATGACCGTTTCCTCAAAACCAGGTGAACATTACTGAATGATGCTGTCCATAGTCTAAAATGTATTGACTATTCCAAGATTGCCAAAATATTGGTTCTAGAATTGGCTGCCATGATGAAACTTTAAAATAATGGTGGTCTATTTTCAATACATCTGCAAGACGGACACTCACAGCTATATATCGGTTAGTTATTTCAAGCATATGCTCGCCTTGCATTGAGAGCAGGATGCTTTCTTTTTCTACTTGTGATCTTGTAATTGATCGTGCATGTGTTGTTAAGTGTGTGTGTGTGTTTTATTGCAGTTGTGTTAAAGGGTGAATGCAAGAATGAGTCAGTTAAGAATGATGGATGAAACTATGCATAAGTGCAAAAATGAGTTGCAGAGTGCATGTATGATGACTTATTGAGTGTCTAACCCCATCAATGATAGAAAAAGCACTTTAATTCACAAGCCAGACCTGATGGCATTACCAATGTTTGTTTGCCTCTGAAATGAGGCACCAGTAACATATTTTCTCAGAATGTATATGAGGAGTTGACCTGTTGGGTTATGTACTGGACCACAAACCATAGAAGTAAATGTCTTTCCTTATGGGTTCTTTGGCTCAGGAGATAAATGGTGGAGATGATTTAACTACTCCAGAGTTTTTTAGAATTGAATACTCAATAAGTACATGTCCATAGTAATAGGAGATAAATGACTAAAAAGAGACGATAAAAGCTTAGCCTAATTAAGGACTCATATCTTAGATATGTCTTAAAGACAGTGTTTGAAAGATAGATTGCAGCCAACAGCCCCAATTTGAACATAATTAATGGCTTAGGTACAGCGCCTAGAGGTTCTGATAGGATGGTTGGCACCATAGATATGCTGATTTGGTTTGATGGAGGAAGTTGCTTGTAGAAGAAATTACATTTGTCACTACTCAGTTACAGTGCCTACACGATATGTTACAAGATAAGCTGCATTGACTAGTCTGCTCACTGCAGGATGTCATCTTGAATGTGCAATTTATTAAATCCTTCCATGATAAACGCAAAGAAAATAAAGCATTTCTTCTCATGAGAAAAAAGGAAACAGACAATTGTGTTCAACAATTAGAACTCCAGTTTGTCTAGAAATAAAATGTTCATGTGCCACAAAGCAAAAATATCAACCAGCGCTAGACATTTTGAAATTCAGGCCTACCTCAACTATAGTCAATCTAAACGTGAATACTCATAATTTCTTTCTACAAATAGCAGTTGTGTGTCTATGCATTAATGTCATGTAAATGCAAAGAGTTCATTTACGCAAAACACTTAATCAAATCTCTCCCTCTTGTGATTCTGAAAATCACCATATATCATATTTTCTCTAATTTCTCACATCACACAGATGGTTGTTTGATTTTCACAGCTTGCTTCCAGACTCAACCAGCTCTTTAAATTTACAGTACTTCAGGTCTTGGATGTCATCCCTCCGAAGTTCTTCTCTGTTTTTGTTTCTTCCTGTTGTTGCTAATAGCTTCTCTTCTCCCCTTTGATGAAATAATTTGTATCCTGCTTACAAAAAGAAAAATGCATCTCACACAAATCGGAATAATTAGTATCAGTGTCAGCTGCGACCTGTGCAGGAAAGAGCGGTATGACCAGACAGACTACGACGAGAGAAAATTAACTATGTATTTTATTTTCCCTCGTCGTCGTCTGTTAAAATCCCCCCACTTGGCCACTCGGCCCCACTGCCCCATCACTCTTACCTGCACGGACCACGGCTGATCAGTGTTAATACAGTCCTGAGGATTCGTCCTCCAAAACTATTAAACCACTTACGAGTCTTTGACTACCCCGTCCCTATTGCCACCCAATCGCCTGTCTCCTCTAAATGCTTTTCCTTGTGAGAGATATGTCATGTTAATTTTGAAATTGTCACCTGGTTACTTGCATCAGGACATAAGTATAGCATTACTGAACATGAAACATGCAGCAGACTCTGGCTTCTTTTGCTAATAAAATGTCTGAAGCAAGCCTTTTTTTTAATACCGCAACTCGCATGGCCATAAGCAGTGGAGAAACACAATCTGAAGGCGCCTGCTTGCAAAATAAAGTGAGGCCCCCTCTGCCTTAGCTGCAATTTTAGCACGCCATCACAAGCACATCTCACCTCCCCCTTGTTACATTTCCTACCTCTCACATCTCACAGTATCCTGGATAACTTAAACAAGCATTTACAATGCAATGGTCTCGGCATCATTAAAGGTAGAGCTATTGGCATTGTTCATCACATTTCTTTTTTTTTTATCATAAATAAATTGCATTGTCATTTACATTGCCAATAACTTAATCGTTAAATAGATGGCATTGTCATTTACAATGCCAATAGCTTAATCGCTCGCAAATGCATGACCTATTGCATTTACACCCACACACAGCCACACACACAGAG
The DNA here is from genome assembly GCF_964263255.1 of Lissotriton vulgaris. Taxonomy (NCBI): domain Eukaryota; kingdom Metazoa; phylum Chordata; class Amphibia; order Caudata; family Salamandridae; genus Lissotriton; species Lissotriton vulgaris. The sequence goes on from NW_028248164.1 coordinate 55,629, forward strand.
CCACCCACACAGAGCCACTCACAGAGTCATTCACATACAGCCCCCTACACAGAGCTACCCTCACACAGACAGAGCCACCCACACATAGAGCCACCTACAAAAAAAGCTATCCACACAGAGCCACAAACACACACACAGAGCCACACACACACAGAGCCACAGACACACACACACACACAGCCACACACACACAGAGCCCCCCACACACAGAGCCCTACACACACCCAGAGCCCTACACACACCCAGAGCCACACACACACACCCAGAGCCACACACACACAGAGCCACATACACACACAGAACCACATACACACACAGGAGAGGAAGCACAGCCAAGGGGCAGCCCCACACACACCCAGAGCCACATACACACCCAGAGTCACATACACACCCAGAGCCACATACACACGCAGAGCCACATGCACACACAGGAGAGGAAGCACAGTGAGGGGGCAGGGAAGCAAGCACAGCCAGGGGGCCTGGGAGTAAGCACAGCCAGGGGGCAGGGGAGCAAGCACAGCCAGGGGGGAGGGAAGCAAGCACAGCCAGGGGGCAGGGAAGCAAACACAGCCAGGGGAGCAAGCACAGCCAGGGGGGAGGGAAGCAAGCACAGCCAGGGGGCAGGGAAGCAAACACAGCCAGGGGAGCAAGCACAGCCAGGGGGGCAGGGAAGCAAGCACAGCCAGGGGGGCAGGGAAGCAAGCACAGCCAGGGGGGCAGGGAAGCAAGCACAGCCAGGGGGGCAGGGAAGCAAGCACAGCGAGGGAAGCAAGCACAGCCAGGGGGCAGGGAAGCAAGCACAGCCAGGGGGCAGGGAAGCAAGCACAGCGAGGGGAGAAAGCACAGCCAGGGGGGCAGGGAAGCAAGCACAGCCAGGGGGGCAGGGAAGCAAGCACAGCCAGGGGGCAGGGAATATATGCTCTCTTTTCCTGGGATGCATAATAACATGATGCAATGACATGCACGCACACACACATATTTGGTAACCCTATATATGTGCATATATGAAAATATACATAGCTTGATTGGTAAAGATAATATAAATTATGAAATGACACACGCACATAGTTATATATTTAAGAAAGAAACGCAGGAAGAAAAGAAAGAAAGTGTAGTGTAGTTCCTATTTTCCCTATAGGCCCTGCGCATTGGAATAACATAAACAGCAGTGTAGATGTAGGTGTGCGGTCTCCTAGTTCTCTACTGACTATGTTAGACTTAATTGGGTTTGTACCAGCTAGCTCAGTGGTCACTGGAAACTTTCTTGACTGAATAGGAAGTGATCAGCTTCTTTGGCTCAGACAAGAAGGGATTCAGTTTTCCAACAACCGCATTAACATGACAACTTTGCTCCTCAGAATAAGAGTCAATCTCTAGAGTCATGATGGTTAAAATGACTAAAATATATACATTTATATATACATTTGGCTAACGTACTCGACTGGTGCTTCTAACTACGCCTACTCCAATGTACCTGACCTAAGCCTAATACGTGGGAGGGAGTAAGTAAGTAGCAGGTTTAGTTTTGCCAAGGGTTTGCTTCTAGAATTCTCTCTAAGGGTTTAGTCTGCACCTTACCTCTGGAATAGAATGTAGGAGGTCTGGTTTCTCCTCTCAGGACTCGATATTCCAATCACCCGCAAGGGTAGGCTGGAAACGCCGGAGCTGGATTTTCTCAGCAGGAGAAAAGACGGTGTCTTTCTCAGCGCGTCAAGGAGGAGGGGCAGCGTCCGTGGGCTTCTCGCATCTGCTGGGCTTTCTGCAAGGGGACAGCTGTTCTGCTCCAATATTCACCACCACCGTGTTTACTTAAGGCAACGTCGGTATTATTTATACCTGAAAGGTGCCGAGTTTGACATAAGTTTTTGGACATAAGACGTCAATAAAGATGTCACTAAGAACTGGTCATTCTTACAGTGCTCTATTACAAATCAAAACAAAGCAAGCAGGGCTTTACCAGGTTGCTGGAGGTTTGGTATGTCGAAAGAACTCGGCGTGCTATCTAGGAATCTAAGGAAGTGACTTCTGCTGTGTCATGGACTGTCATGGACTGCAGAGGCGACTTGCTAAAATATGGCTTTGAATATTATGCCATTATAGGGATATGTATTGATTATAGCCGTATAGGGGCATAAGGTCATGATATTGATCGGGGTTCTAGATAGAACATAAAGAAAGAAAGAAAGAAAGAAAGAAAGAAAGAAGAAAGAAAGACAGAAATGAAGGAAGGAAGGAAGGAAGGAAGGAAGGAAGGAAGGAAGGAAGGAAGGAAGGAAGGAAGGAAGGAAGGAAGGAAGGAAGGAAGGAAGGAAGGAAGGAAGGAAGATGGAGCGTGGAAGGGAGAGAGGGAGTATGGAATATGAAAGAGTCTTTCAGAAACTGAAAAAATGCTTAATTGCATATGACACTTTTTCAACCCAAGCCTCGAGAAAGGAATTCATTCCAGTGTTTATTGTAAACATGCCTTATGTGGTAATGATAAAAAGCCTTCTTTGCTTGATTCAATACTTCGTCCACTTGTGCCCCCTATAGATATCAGTGACTGTACCATAGAAGTTGCCAAAACGACCTAACGGCGAAAAGCTCTGTAATTTATTTTAACAAGTTATTAAATATGCTCTCTAAAACTGTATCTTCTTCGATAAATAACACGAGCAGATACCGTTCTAAGTGGCACATTGCATTCACACAACATCTGCACGGGTGGAAGCCTCGGAGCTACCATTAATTGTGTATTTTTCTTCCATCCATGACGCAAATGTGAAGTGCTCGGTGCATTGCTTTAACAGCTGAGTGAGTTAATCAGACTAATCATATTAAAAACAAGCCTCAGGTGGGACTCCCCGCTCGAGCAAAGCAGATATCACAGAGCATGGGCTACAGCTACACATGCATGTTGATTGCACGACAGCGCCACAGGCCTTCTCTCGGGCCCATTTCGTATAGGTAACGTGCAGAAGGAGCCGCCGGGTCAGCAGTCAGTCCTGGGTTTACGGGACATGGGTCACGAAACTTGCGATTTGTTTGCCCTTCAACAAAAAAGCAGATAAGATTCCAAGCTCCGGGATGCTGTGTGACGCCCTCGGTAAAAGCAGGAGCGGCCCAGAATGTACCCAAGAAACTCGAGTTGAACATCGGTGGTCGCCTGCATTAGCATCACTTCTCCCACAAGCAACTAAAATGCCCCACTCTGCACTGCTGCTCAACCAATCCATTCAAATATGTAAACTGGACAAGGTGCATGTTAACACACGACTGCGTCATTTTAATCCGTGGTTAGAGCCCGCATTTCACACTTCCTCTCTCTCCCCCCCATGACCCCCACCTACAAGACGCCGAGTCGTCCAGTAAAACCCAACCTAGTTAGAAGTGTGCTCTGGTGACATGAATTCCCAGGGACATGTGGGAGTTTCCGGGCAGTTTTCTGTTGCGCACAATCTTGCAGGGACGCTAAAAACAACACAGTTGAGGGGAAAAAAAACTCTGGCAGAAAGTACGTGCACAAAAATCCAGCCTCCTGGACAGAGAGAAGCAGCTGGGCTAGATGTTCCTACGAACAGTGGCCGCCGCAGGCCAGCTGTATCCATGTTCAGGAGGAGAGGGGGTGAGAGGAGCTGCAAACACCCATCTCTAACCAGCGCAAGAAGGATCGACAATCTACCTCAACTTTCAACCTCTAAAGCATTTCTGTACAATACACTGGTTTCAGATTATTCAAGCGGCCGAGGTTGCGACGGAGCTGCCTGTTAGCCGATAAGAGATGTGACATGCAGTTAAATACCTCGTAGATGTGCAGCTGCATGGGGATGTTGAAGCTGTGCAGAATGTTGCCCCCGAAGAGCAGGGAGTCGGCCTGGGTGTAGACGGCGTTGATTCAATCCAGCCTGGGGACAGAAAGCAGTACACGTTGGTAGCCGGCTCATCGCAGGCGGAGGGGCGGGGAGGGTCTCACAAGCAGTGAGCAGGAGGCGAGTCCAGCAGCAGGGCTCTCGGGCCAGCACACCAAGGCTTTTTTTTTTGTTAACAGGTCTGCTCCGAGAAACCCCTTGGGCACCAGACGTGTTAACACTGAACAAACTGCTGACCGGGAAGCGCCGGGCACGGCAGGCAGGCAGGCTGTTCAAGGATTACAGCAGGGGGGGTGGGGAGGCCACCTTGCCGCATTATGTCCAGGTCACACGCCGCGGGGTGTGTTACATCGGATCCTGGGCTGGACACACGGGCCGCGGCAGCACAGCACTGGTGTTAGACACAGTGCGATCATGCCCAGGTAGAAAGAAGGAGCCAGCGCCATGCATTACAAAGTTACACTCGGCCTCTCCGCACCGTGACGCAGCACGCGCCCTGGTGTCAGCGCCCGCATGAACAGAATCTGGAGGGAAAAGTCTGGTGACAGTCTCCCTATCCTGAAATGAGCTACCTTTAAACTCCTCACCCTCACATACAAGCCACCAGACAACCTAGGCACAGCTACCTAAGATCGCTGGCCTACTCCCCGCCCAAACACCCCTCATCTGGCTCGTAAAGGCAGGGAGGGGTACGCGCTTTCTCGCATATGGAAACTGAATCATTAACGAAACTAGGGGAAACGTCCTAAGCCATTTCAATGATGTGAATCGCAAAACAATACACAAACAAACAAGAGTTACCTCATGTCCTCGCACTGCTCTCCAGGCAAAATGGCGGCCGCAAACATCCACAAATTTCGGTTCGGGGGCGTGTTTGGCCGTCCCCAAAAGGGGCGGTGCTTAAAAGTGGAAAGAACAGAACCAACACGCCCCGAATCCGAAAGAGACGGAACTTCTTTCGAGTGACGCCTCTCTCCTCCAATGGCTGGCCTCCGTTTAGGAAGCCAGCCAATGGAGGAGAGACGAGGAGAGAGGCAGGTTCAAGCCCCCTTACTGAAAGTCATAAAATCTCCGACTTCCGGCTGGCAAGCCAGCCGTCGGTCTGAGACCTAAAAACTATAGTCTTAAAAATACATCAGTGTAACTAAAGAATGTCATTTTCCATGATTTCCTCACCAAAAACCCTAACTATAAGTTGGGTGTAGCAGAATTCTCATTTGGAATTCTGCTCCTCACAATTATAAATGGGCTGGTGTTCTGTATCCAGATTTTCCAGGTGGAGAAACCTGGTACCTGATTTTTAACAGCCATATGTTCTTACCAGTAAAACTGTATTAGTTTGAACAAAGTCAGGTCTATAGCATGGCAACTTTCTCTGGTCCTCAAATGACCCTCCACAAAGATATATGGGGAGCATGTAAGGTCCACCACTCATCCCATTCTCCTCCACCTCACACTGGCTCCCCACAGACATATACTCAGAGCAAGTGATAAATGCCGACATTAAATCACATGGAATTGGGAATTCCATGTAGAATTCTGCCTGGTAAGTTTGGACCCACAAGTTATTCCCTGTTCCTTGGAGGTTAACTTGTAATCTTGTGCACAGATTCCTACCTAAAATGGAAACTCCAGACGCCTGGGACTTCCACGTTTAATTAATCCTCAGTTGTAATTGGGGGATGGATTCCTTAGACCATCAGATAACCAGATTTCAGATGAATCTCATTATGCTTTGGAAGACCTAGCTTCTGAAGAGGGAAAATAACCAGAGAATGTATCAGCATGGGAGGGGCGTGGCCACGAGCTGAGCATGGCGGACGGATAGTGTGTTAGTTCCGTCCAATGCCCATAACAACTGCTGATTATTCTGACATCCCGGGGGCCCTCGTCGGCCCACTCAAGTCCTTCGACATAACCATGAAGGTGGACAACGGCGACGGCTGGCCACGAGTCCTGTAGTCCGACTACGACCGAAGGGGAAGAGCGACGCTGGTGAGGCCTGGGCCCTCGTGTGAAGCCGCGGCCTAAATTAATAGACGAGCCGAGCTGGGGGAGGACGGCGGACTCTGCAACGTAAAGGGGCCAGAGGATCGGTGCACCGCCCTGGTGTAACTGTACAGGCTGGGTCGCAGCAGCGGCAGCACCGTGAGAGACTCCACACCCAAACACGAATGGACACCCGGGACCCGGCTGGGGGCAGACGAGCGTGGTGACCGGACTGGCGACACCGGAAGGCCTGTGAAGGCTCGAGCATACCGGGCGGCTCACGGAGAGGGAGCGCACTGAGATGTGCACTTACACACAAGCTGAGGATTGAACATCGACCCGAGGTGAGACCCGGAGCCGCCCTGGTGAGGGCACCCACCACAACAGCTGGGCCGCTACGGACGGCGCCATTTTGCTGATCACTGCTGAATCGGCATTACCACTACTAATACCGCGGCCCTACGGCGCCCGAACTTGAGACTAGGGCTGATGCAGTATTGGTCGACTGGAAACCACACCGCAACGAGACACACCATTATAGCAGCGCACGGGCTGCATACGGTGGTGAGTCTTACTCGTGTGACACTGTACAATCAACAGAAGCGCCCCCCAGGAAAGCTTTAATAGTAGAAAGTAGTGAAGCAGTGTTTCCGACTCCCTGGAGCGCTGGGTGCCGTGTCCGCCCTACTCTTCAACAGCAATACTATTTCAGGCGCTAACTAAGAGGCCAGAAATACGCACCTTAAGTGTTGGGCTGAGACTCTAAAGGGACCAGGGCGTCAAACTAGATCTACCCCTGATCCTACAAGACATTCCCCTTATATTGACAAAGGCGCTGGATTGCGAGGCAGGAGGAAAGAAACCTCGACAACCGAAGACCACTGGACTGGTAAGAACAACCCTACCACCGCCACCCTGCAGATGAGAGCAATGGGGAAACACAGGGCCAAAGTGCAAGATCAAGGAGCGAATACTGACATCCAGTCCACTGGATCTGAGGACCCACTAGCCTCCTCCAACATGGATATCATACCACCGACGGGCAAGTGCACGCAGGACGCAAAGCTAGACCTCATCTTAGCTGAAATAAAGGCCTCAAGGGAAGCACTGGAACTTCGCATGGACAACATGGCGACAGGACTGTCGCTCCTCCGGGCGGATCATAACAAGCTAGCCGAAAAGGTGTCAGAACACAAACTCGCACTCGATGACCTCATACCACAGCAGACGGACCACTCTACCAAATTAGAGAACATGGAGAAGCAGATTAAATTACTATGGGACAAGATGGATGACGCGGAAGGGCGGGCTCGCCGCAATAATGTGCGAATTTTAGGAATTCTGGAACGAAGCAAGGGGAAAAATCCAACGCAATTTGTTGAGGACTGGCTGAAGAAAATTGTAGGTCTGCAGGAACTGACCCCGCTATACAGTGTGGAAAGGGCTCACAGAATGCCAGCCAGAACACCCAGACCAGGAGCACCACCGAGACCACTGATAGCACGCCTTTTAAATTATAAAGACAGAGACTCAGTCCTAAGAGTGGCAAGAGAAAAGGCACCGATAAGGTATGAAGATAAAACCATTTCAGTGCACCCTGACTTCACCCCAGCAGTACAGAGAGCTAGATCAACATTTCTGGGAGTGAAACGCAAATTACAAGACAGAAACTTGAAGTATGCACTGCTATTTCCTGCCCGTCTTAAAATATTGTACGAAAACAAATCATACTTCTTTGACACTCCCGAGGAGGCGGCAGAATGGATGGAGGTGACTCTGACACCCCCGAACATGCAGGAACCATTTGAGGAGGACTTAGGAGAAGGATCGGCACGCCCTGAGGAGCAGAGGCGGAGCGGCTCAGGAGGAGAACACTCGAACGACCCGGCGGCGACCGGGAAGATGAAGTCGGACCGCTCTGGGAACTCGACGGGGGTATTCCAACTGACGAAAGCTGCAATAGCTGCTCACAACCCAAGGGAAAATTCAGACTTGGGCAGCAAATCAGGCACACAGACAGAGGTGTCTGGCTCCGCAGACAGCCTGCAACTATTTCCATAAATCACGGCGCAAGCAGCAGAAGAATTCTGAGTGTATCCATGGAAGACTCCGGTCGGTAATGTATGAGACTCGTGCAAGGACAGAAGTGGGTTGGCGGGGATTCGGGAAACCACTAGCATGGGGCACGCTGTAGTTACATCAACAGGCCTTAGGCAAGTGTATGTGGATCCCCACCCCCCCCCAACAAATAGACATGTTTCGGTTTAACTCTTGCCCACGTTGGGCAGAACTGTTTGGACCTCGGGGGTTTTTACTCAGGGACCTTGAAGTTAAGGGGTTCCAAGTTAAGATGGCACTCTGTAATATGCATATCCTACACATGGCCCTACTAGCACGTTGCCTGTTGGGCATGACCTCCACGGACAATGATGGGGACCCCTAATAACTACAAAATGTGCACCTGGAATTTACGGGGTAGGGGGTCTATACACAAGAGACATAGACTTTTGGCACAACTTAACCGGAGGGTAGCCTGCCTCCAAGAAACACATTTGAACAGTGCGGAGAGCGTAAAACTACAAAAGAAATGGAAAGGACAGCTGTTTGCCACCTCCTATTCTGTGTTCTCTAGGGGGGCGGCCATATGGCTTAGGAACTCGGTGCCCTTTAAGTTGGTGGAGAAAAGAATAGATCCGGAGGGTAGATATGTATTTGTCCGTGGCTTGCTAGATGGCCTCCCCATTGTCATAGGAAGTGTATATGCGCCGAACTCAGGCCAACCAGATTTATTGACTAACATTAATGGTGTACTAGCAGACTGGGTAGAATATCAATGGATTATAGGCGGGATTTTAATGCAGTATTGGATTTAACATTAGATAGGTCGCACCCACCTCTACAGGCCACTGAAAGCAGGAGACAGGCGGACGCACTAGCGCAATGGGCAGAGGGTTGGGAACTAGCTGACTCATGGCGCTGTAAACATTTATTGGACAGGGAATACACCTTTTACTCCCGGCCCCACAAACTGCACACCAGGATAGACCGGATTTTCTGTGGAAATTAATTGATGGGAGCAGTTATCATAGCGGAACATATGGGGAAAACTCTTTCCGATCACAACCCAGTAGAAGTCACAATACAATGGGGTAGAGTTCCGACGCCTATACCGACATGGCGCCTCGCCACGGAATTACTTGACACTGTATTCAAAACATCCATTGCAGAGGCAATTACCAATTATTTCACAGTGAATGCGAATACAGGTAGAATGGGATGCCTTTAAGATGTCAATCAGAGGGGAGGCAATGGGAACACGTGTGGGTATGAGACGGAATGTAGTAGAGAGACTCCAGGAGGTGGAGGGCCGCCTGGCTATGTTGGAAAATGAAGCTGCCGGCACAAACATACCATTCACGCCACTACAGGAGGCGAACATACAGCACGCTGAACTTTTAGAGGAACTGCGGGTGCAGGATTACAGAGAATACACATGCCAACAGCACACACAAGGGAACTGATCAGGGCCCCTACTGGCGCGTATAGTGAGAGATGTCCCACCACACATGCCTATAATAGAGGTTACCGATCACAAGGGGTCTCAAGCCACGACACAAACAACCATTAACACCGCCTTCAGGGACTATTATGAAGCGCTATATGGCCCGCACCAACACTTCTCAGAAACAGTATTTGAGGAGTTTATGGCAGGACTCAATGTACCGCGCCTAGAGGTCAGACCGGGGGAGGAGCTAGCACGACCTCTTACACTTGCTGAAGTACGACAAGCCATTAGCTCACTCCCGCGGAGTAAAGCCCCCGGAAAGAACGGCCTCCCGGCCGAGTTCGACGGGACCTATATTGACCTGCTTGCACCACACCTTCACATAGTATACCAGGAAGCGCTACGTACCCACACTCTACCACAGACGTCCCTACAGGCTTTAATAGTCTCGCTACTGAAACCGGGCAGAGATGTGATGCACTTGGCCAACTAAAGGTCCCTATCCTAACTAAATACGGATTTTAAAATATTGAGTAAGATATTGGCGACGAGGCTGGCTCAATGCATCCCACAACTCATACACTCTGATCAGTGGGGTTTTGTACCGGGCAGAAGTACGGCTATGAATCTGCGACCACTCAGCCAACTAATGTTGTGCGACCAATCACACGAGAGGACGGAAGGGTGTATTTCCCTAGATTTAAAACAAGCATTTGACTCACTCAGGTGGGACTTCATGTTCGCAATGCTTGCGAAATTCGGAATACCACCAGAGTATGTGGCCTGGGTCAAATTGTTGTACACCCATCCAACGGCCCAGGTGCGCACAAACAAGTGCATCTCGGAACAACTAGCTATAGTGAAAGGAACTAGACAGGGATGCCTACTGTCCCCGCTCCTATTTATCCTGGCACTTGAGCTTTTGCTCTGTAAACTTTGCACATTGGCGCATCACCGGGGCATACAGAGAGCCGGAACAGTACATGTGGTCTCAGCCTATGCGGATGATATTATTCTATATTTACGGGATCTGAGGGGTAATCTGGACCCTATCCCTAGTATTTTCGAGGTATTCCGTACATTGTCCGGCCTCACTATTAGTGAACCTAAATCCTATGGATTCCACTTCGGCACGACGGGAGCAAATACCCCACTGTCATTCACACCACACACTTTCCAGGTAGCGGAGACAACCTTCCGATACCTAGCGATACAAGTGTACAGGGGAGCCAGGGACATGATTGAAGGCAACCTGGGCAGGGCAACTGCAATACTGAAACCGCAGGTTAAATTCTGGAACGCCCTACTGTTAGAACTGGCTATTTCTGGTAGGCTAAGGCTGACGCCAAAGCCAGGCAGAAACCACCATTCTAGTCAGGGCAAGGAAGTCACACGCCAAGATAACCCCTGCTCACCCCCTTGGTAGCTTGGCACAAGCAGTAAGGCTAAACACGGAGGCAATGTGTAAAGCATTTGCGCCAGCGCACAACAGCAACAACATACTAGGCACACCACAAAAAGGAACTCTACACAAGGTTATATAAAAATAACTTCTGTATTGTCAAAACATATCAGATAGAATCACACATGTACATTGTGCCAACTGGCACGGGCAATATTTACAAGGGATTATTCACAAGACAGGGCCACATGGGCCACTGTCAGAATCAGCACTTAGTAGAAATGAAATACTGTCAGAAATTAGAATAAAAGAATATAAAATCACTGTAGCACAAAGTAACAGTTAGAAATCACAACCAGTATCTACTGGTAACAGGTAAGTACCACCTACGCAACCCTAAACACCTTAGGAGCATGTCACGCAGGGGACCAGGACCTCACTAGGACCATCTGTACTAAAAAGAACAACCACCTAAGAATAAAATACATTTAGGTCTAGGAAAGAACACATTACCCATGATGCATAAATATACATTCAGAGGAGTAGTAAAGGGAAACACATGATGCATAAACCTACACATTCAGCGGTGTTCAGAACAGAGCACATGATGCAATAAAATACATTCAGAGGTGCAGCGCAAGAAGACACATGATGCCTAAAACATTCAGAGGTGCAGCGCAGTTTAAGAAAGACACATGATGCCTAAAAACATTCAGAGGTGCCAGAACAACACAATAGCGCAAAAACACACAGTAGGCAATTACTATTAAAAACATAGAAATCACATTGCGCAGAAATCACGTAAGCCAACTGGCCTTGTTGGGGCTCTGACGCCCTGTGTCCAAATGTCAGGGCGCGCTGCCATGCAGCGCCAGTCAAGGGGTGCGCCACTGGTGCAAAACCTAAACGTAACAGGTGCCCACTACTTGCTGGGCACCTGAGAACATCCCAAAACCTAAACGGTGCAGCGGCCCACTAATTGCTGGGCAGCTGGGGAACTTCAAAACTGCGCCAGGGCCCTCACTGACCCTTAGGCGCAAACTGCGCCACTGCTGGAGCCACACAGGCTCTACCACCAACTACTGTGGCCAAACGTTGGAGCCACACAGGCTCTTAAACTATCTATGGCCGTTGGAGCCCTCAGGCTCTGCAAACAATGGCCCCTCGAGCCTTCTCATGGCACTGGACAACGTTGGGGCGACCCGCTGCCAACCGGGGCCGCCCTTAAACGCACCAAAGTTAAATATGCCCCAACGAGCCTCTCTGGGCTCGCGAAACAAGATGAGGCCCCTTGAGCCTCTCTGGGCTCGCAACACACGTTGTGACGACCCACTGCCAACCGGGGCCGCCCTTGAAGCCCTGATGGCTTCATATTGCCAATTAGCGCGAGCTCGCACTACTGTGGGGGGGCAGACACCCACAATGTGTCCCGGCGCCCCTCCCTTCTCTTCTGTCCGGCCCAGCCCGGACTCACCGGCAGCCCATCGCGGGCGGGGCGACGGCAGGTCTCTGTTCCTGGGGGTAGCAGCGCAGCGCTGCCCTCGACTCCCTCAAGCAGCGCGGGGCTCTCCTCTTCCACCGGAGCCCCGCCTGCACTCTCAGCCGCTCTTCTCGCTCCCAGCAATTCCGGTCTCCCTCTCCACATGGGAGACCGGCAACGAGACAGGCAGGCTTCTCTCCTTCTCTCGGGGCTCCCTCTCGGGCATGGGAGCCCCGCAGCGGCCATCACCACTCTTCGCCTCTCGGGTCTGCGGGGGCGGGCACTTCCGGCCGGCCGCGCTGGATTGGCCGGCCGGCCAACCACTTCCTGGTCGCTGCGGGCAGCGCAGCGGCCCCGCTTAGGCAGGCAGGCGGGGAACCACGATCCGAGGGGTGGCACCCTCGATAAAAAACAATCAAAGTAAAAGCGCTATTAAGCGCTTGGGGCCAAGTAGCGCTGTAAGTACAAATAAAGCACTCTCCAGCGCTTGGGGGCAATAAAGCGCTCCAAAGCGCTAGGAAATAGGCAGAGCGCATCCAAGCACTAGGAAAGGCAAATAAAGCGCTCCTAAGCGCTATTGACCAGCAAATTCCTCCAAGAAATGCAGAAGGCAAGGGGACAGTCAGGAAGAGTCCCCCAGCAGTCCATCAGGGCATCCAGGGGCTGGGCAGCGCCCGCCCCTGGTAGATTCAAGTCAGAAACAAGAACATTTTGGAAGGGGACACAGCCCCTTCTTATACACAGAAAAGTCTTTGAAGTCTTTGTGTAGGCAGTGTGAGAACCAGCTAGAACTGGTTATAGGGAAGTCCTGTCAGTATCGGGGACAGAGGTGACAGTCGCCCAGCCGGGGGGTGGAGCCAGCATTGTGGCAGGCAGGCACAGCCCTTCACTATCTGGTGCCATCTCCTCCCACTTCCCTGGCAGCAGATGCTGCCTTTCATCCATGGGCTGACTCAGACAACCTCCTGGGCTCTCCAGCCCCTGTCACCCTCAAACCAGACAGTCAATCCACAAGCAGGCCCAGGCACTCCTGGACCAGGCTCACCAGCCAATCACACGCCAGACACAAATTACACCAATATGCCAACTTCTAAAAGTGGCACTTCTAGACTAGACACACTCATGCCGCATATACCATTTCACAGCATTCAGTCTCACGAGTTCTCTCATACCAAACTCGCCCCTGCACTCCCCACACATCAGGAACTACCATGGGCATACATATTCCCCATTCATTCCTACGGGAGGGCAGGTCACTCACCGCACATACAAAGAGAGCTCAAGCACTTTACACTGTACCACAGTGAAAAAGTGCGCAGAGGCCTAAAATCACCACCACCAGGTTCCAGAAACAGGCTAGGAAAAAGCAAAAAAGTCTTGGGGTGAACCTGCCCAAAGGGCCAGGCCCAACACCTACCATTGTCGGTGGCTGGCAGAATAGCCATCTCTAAGATGGTAGTTCTACCATGGCTAATTTACTATTTTACGGGATTGCCATTTGTGATCCCAGCTGCTATGTTCCAGAAATTGAATACAATACTGACGGAACTGATATGGGGGTCCGGACGGAGACGCATTGGCCTGTCCAAATTGCAACTTACCACTGCAACAGGCGGAATGGGTGTACCGCACTTTCGGGCATACAACTATGCCTGCCAATTGCAATGGCTGGCCTACTGGTTGGCAGGCCACAACCTACATGAAATTGGCGTGTCAGAGACGGACTGATCAAAGGGATCCATTCATACCCTGCTACTACCGGGATCAGAGGTCCCTGGGCACAGGCCTCCCCTACTTCGACTCACGATTACATATTGGAGGAAGGCGGTGAAATACACGTGCCCTGCGTCCTCATATGCCCCCACTATACCACTTCTGGGAGTCCCATTGGGGACGGAAGTGCTATCAAACCAAACGCTCAATGCGTGGCAGGAAACGGGGGTCACACAGGTGAGGGATCTATTTGCAGATGGCCAAGTTATGTCATTTGAGGACTTCCGGGAAACTCATCATACCCCAGGAGGAACATTCCTCTTACATGCCCGGGTGCGTGGGTACATAGCCAGAACGTGGGCGCCAACTGGTGAGGAACCTCCCACGAATCGGCTACTGACAATGCAATACCTCATGGGAACGGGCAGTCATTTGACGAAATGGATCACAAGTGGAATAATAGCCGGTAGGGCGGTTTCACTACAGCCTCTGAGAACTAAATGGGAGGAAGATGTGGGAAGGTCGTTCACAGATAAAGAATGGGAGTGTCAAGGAACCCTAAATTCAAATTCATACAACTAATGGTCTTACATAGGGCGTACCTAACACCACACCGCTTGCACGCAATGTTCCCCAATACAACGGGCAGTTGCCCCCTCTGCAGCGCGGCGAATGCGCATCTGATACACATTTTATGGGACTGCCCGAAACTGGGTAATTACTGGAACACGATACATAAAACCCTAATTAAACTGGCACCTTCCAAGCCATATGCCACTTTGGCTTATTCTGTTTTAGGGCTTGACCTACGGAGCGTAAAAAAAGTGTCTCCACCCGATTTACAGACCTGGCCCTACTACTTGCGAAACACACAATAACAATGCGCTGGAAGTCGGCCAGACCGCCAAACCCAGAAGTGTGGAGGGCAGAGGTGATGCGCTGGGGGAAAGCAGAGGGGGAGACGCTGCAGCGCGAGGAGCGTAGGGGACTCAGGAAGACCCTATCCTCCCTTGAATGGAATACTACGCTTGGGCTTTCGAGGCTGGTGGGTACCCTGAGTCGGATTCAGAATTGTCCATTGATTGAGATTCAGAGAGACATGCCGGGAACTAACACGACCCCCCTAGGTGGCTGGCATCTTTACACGCCTCGCTAAGAACAATGGGTCTAGGTGCACAAACAGAAACTAATAGAATTATTATACTATACATCGTCCCCGTAAAATACGTGGTGAATTGAACTATGTGATTCCATTGTGCCAGTTATAGCCATGTAACACGCATATCGAAAGTAATTATCTGAGTGCGGGGAGAGGGAGGGTAAGGGTGGGGGGCGTTAAGACTGTACATAATTGGGATGTATGGCAACAAAATAGAAAATGTTAACTGCTACGGCGATACTTGCTATGGATATGTGAACGTACAGAAATGCAAGTTATGTGATTAGGCTGAAATACAATGTAACGTTCTTATCTCCTCTGCTAATAAAAAGAGTTTAAAAAAATGTATCAGCATGGGAGCCGCACAAATATTAGAGAGGGTGACATTTTATACTTTACACACAAAATTGGACAAAGTCGGAAAACTTTTCTCTCAGTGAAGTTTCCTGCTTTGGCAGAAAAAGAGTTTAACCCACTCTGGCCATTGCTGCTTGATTAGTACACACATCACTTTTGTTCCAAAATGTTAGCATGACTAACGCTTAGTGCGAACAATTACGAACCAACGGGTTTCTTCATCAGGTGATTAGTTTCTTTCATTAACCCGTTTGCTGCTTCTGTCGGCCAATGGCCATCACGAGCACTACCTGGCTAGTGCTGCGCACGTCCGTTGGCCGATGCGGACCCGCCCACTCTTTAAAACCATGGCATTTAAAGGGGTTAAATGGGAAAAAGTGGGAAACTTTGTCTTTTCCCTGTGACTTTATCCCAGTGACTTTTGCTTGTTGTGCAACTGTAAAGGTTCTTGAGTAGATTGGCTTAGTGGGCGTACAGGATACAATGGCCCTTCTTTTAGCTTTTGTGAGGGTTGGTCAAATGCGAGCACGCATGCTAATGAAGTTTTCACTTACTTTCTTTTGATGTTTTCTTTTTCAGATATCCCTTCGATACAGCTGGAAGCCAGGAACGACGAGCTGAAGAAGTTGTGCTCCACAATAAGACGCTTTTTGCTCTGAAGATGAGGTGATCCTCAGGAATGGAACAGGTAAGTGTCTCCAACTATCTTTAAGATGCTTCTTCTTCTGTGCATTGATTGAATAGCATGGTCGCTGTGCTTGGTTAGGCTTTTATAGACTTTCATCCAAAATGGCCACCGAGATTTGCAAATTTAGGGAGGACCCATGAGAAGTTTTTAGATTGTTCTAGATGTTTCTGGCAGCAATGCAAAAGGTTATCAGTGTTATCAGCATCACTCGCCCTACAGAAATGGCAACACCCCCCTTATGGTTAACAACTGCACTCACATATTTCCAGGACATGGATTTCTGTTACAGTGCGTGCTTGTTTCAGAAAAATATGGCACATATCCTCTATATTGATATGTTGCTACCTTGTGGTGGCCAACCGCCAACCCTCCTGTCTCCACGCATGCATTCATTGCATCAACAGCCCTACGTGGAGACTAAATGGGTGAACCTTGGGCGGGTTTTCTGTGGAGATGGTGATTTGCATTCGCCGTGAAACAGAACCAGCCACAGTCCAAGATGGCCGTATGTTGATCACAATAAGTGGTGAGTGAATTGCATGCAGTCCTAGAGATGAGGAATGGAGCATCTGTGGGCTTCCCTTTGCACTGGAAGCCTTGCTTCCATAACTGAGGCCAGTGGTGGAAAAGAGATTCCTCCCATTTTTCATCTGCTGTGGTTGAGGGGTATCAGTAGCAATGCAGGAGTGAAGGTAACTGTGGAGATGCCCTGCCTGTTCCTCCTGTGGCTCCAGGGTTTACTGGGCCTCTTAGCCTTCTGTAAGTCCACAAATGTTTGCTGCAGCCTGCTACTCCTTTAAAAAGACGAGGCACTCAATACTTCAGAGTTCAATTAACTTTGCAACTTAGTTTTTAGGAGACATTCTTTCTGCACCTCACCAAGATGAAAAGACCGCTGGGCACCCATACAACAGCAAACAGACACCGGAGTACAGAAAACAGACAACTGACACTGGACTGCAAACAGCAAGCAACAAAAAAACGCCCAAATGGCAGACATCTCTCCATAAGATGATCCTACATTCTACAAATGGTTCTTAAGTTATGTACCCTTATATGTTTGTGCATGTGCTTTTGAGCCCCTCCGGAACCAAAAATGTACATGATTTTGTAAGCTCTGCATCTAGATTCCTGCAATGCCTGCACAACACCTGGTACCAACATGTGTCCGAGGTAGGCACACAAACTACAAACAAATCAGATTACATCTGTGCGTTGATACCTCACACTGTAGGTGCAGATAGACTTTATTTAGTGTGGGAGATAGCCCCTGAAAAAGCAAAATGCCTCATCCATCTGTACCTCTATAGGATCAAGGTAGAAATGTAACCTAATAGCGTAGAACCCCATAGAACACTAGTAAACATCACCCGTTATGAGACCAACCCCACTTTACTATATCGCTTCACTGTGCCAAGTGAAATCAAATCCAAGGTAAACAGGATGGGCCGATAGGGCACCATAGGAAAGGACACTGTTTTGCCCCAGAACTTCCTAAAGAAAAGGTTCTTGGAGGTAGTACGACCACCTCACAAGTGAACAAATAAGTCTGCTCCCACCTCGATCTGCGATCCTAGGGCAGGCCTTAACATCTTTGGGGCCATCTTCTTTAACTATCAAGGGACTCCAGACATGGCATTCCAGTGCAGGGACGCTCATCTCAATCACACAGTGAAACATAACCCCATGGGAGGAGGCCAATGCCAGCATAGATATCCCATGCCAGGAAATCTAGAATAGAAAGATCAATAGGTACACCTGGTTGGAGGGGCAGGCACAACTCCTAATTGTATGGCAACTTACATAATACTCTTTATGTTTCAGAGACCAAGAATCCAAAATGTTGGGCAGCAACGAGAATTGTGGCATAATACTACAGGTACCTGACCTGCGGTGGGGCAACTCCATGTTGATGGATTTCTACTGGCATTGCGGTGAATTTACCTACACCCAGCTCATCCCTAGATGGTGGGACCTCTGCAGGGCTGTTTCTACCATTAGGCAGGACTAGGCAGCCGCCTAGGTCGGCAAAAGGGTGAGGGCGGCAAAATAACGTAAAAATGGCCCTGTGTGATATTCAGAAGAGGGCAGGGGTCACCGCCATTAAGTCCCACTCTCAAGGTTCAGGGATCCACAGCACTGCCAAGGGAGTGTACATTGTTTGTACTTTCACCCCTGAGGCGGAAGCCGGGGGCATCTTTGCTTTACCTGATGTAAATTGCCACAATTGAATACTGACGCATGACTGAATAATATTTATGTGTTTTTAAAACTGTAAATATTTTACTCGGAGCATTCTTAAAGTATCTACACCTCGGCCCGAGAGTCGCTTCGCACCGAGGCTGCATAAATCAGCTGGCCACTTACACCGCGACTGGATACAGACGCTGGGACCTCACCCGACTCTCCTCAGCCGCCATCTTGCGGAGGTAGGGTTAGCGGTCGAGCTGGTCGAGCCCTCCCCCCTCTTAGGTTACTTAAGGCAGCTCCTCCAGCATACCACATTGTTTGTACTTTCACCCCTGAGGCGGAAGCCGGGGGCATCTTTGCTTTACCTGATGTAAATTGCCACAATTGAATACTGACTCATGACTGAATAATATTCATGTGTTTTTAAAACTGTAAATATTTTACTCGGAGCATTCTTAAATTATCTACACCTCGGCGCGAGAGTCGCTTCGCACCGAGGCTGCATAAATCAGCTGGCCACTTACACCGCGACTGGATAGGGATACAGATGCTGAGACCTCACCCGACTCTCCTCAGCCGCCATCTTGCGGAGGTAGGGTTAGCGGTCGAGCTGGTCGAACCCTCCCATTTTTCCCGCCCATTCATGAATATAAGGATCGGCACACCCCGTCCGCGCCAAAGGCAATCCCGTCTGTGCCCGTCCGCGCCGGTCCTGGGCGAGGGCCCAGACCCCTGGTCCGACTCCCATAAATCACCAGTTGGTTTACACCAAAGCAGCCTTGATCAGCTCCAGACGACCCACAAACCTGGCTTGCACCTTACTAGACTTAGCCAACAACGCTAAGACATTAGACTACAGTTGCTCGCACTGTCAGTTCACAACATCAAATAATCGGGATAGACCCCGTATCAAACCACATATCGACTCAATGGTAAATCTAGCTCTCATTAACGCAAGGTCTCTATGCAAACATAGTCATGAAATCGCTGATCTGATAACTGATTTCAATTTAGATATTCTCTTCATAACAGAGACATGGACAGATGACTCGTCCGAACCAGATCTGGTCACAGCAACACCGGCTGGTTATAAATCCTACAGACAGGATAGACCCATAAAAAGGGGAGGCGGGCTAGCCATTATAGCCAGAGACAAATTTGAGGTCATAACCCCACATATCCCAGATACCTCCTGCGAAGCCCTTCGATATACCATAAAACTCACTCCCCTTTACAATTTTAAGGGGCTACTTCTATATAGACCCCCAGGAGCCAAGTCTGCCTTTCTGGCCAACCTAAGTTCAATACTAGAAACCCTTGCACTAGAGAGTCCTATAACAGTGCTGGGCGATTTCAACTTTCATCTAGATGTCAAAAACGGCAAAGACACCTCAACCCTTATCTCGGATATGGAGACCATAGGGCTCTCACAACTGGTCACCTCACCCACGCACCAGGCTGGACACATTTTAGATGCAATCTTCTCCAATGCCCAAGGTCTACAGATTTCAAACATCCTACCAATGACATGGACAGACCATTACGTAGTATTCTGTACCATGACGATAAATAACCCAGCGAACAAGGCAATCACCATGGCTCATCAAGGCCCCTTTAAAGCCTGGCATAATATCAAACAGCCTGACCTAATAAAACAACTCGATACTACCCGCCCGAGGATACCTGCCAATTCGGCTATGGCAACACAGCTGTTCCAAGACTGGCTGAGCCAGGCCACAAACCTCCTTGTCCCCACAAAGACAATCTCAAAGAATAGATCTACCCCTACCGCACCATGGTACACAGATGAACTAAAAACACAAAAACAACAAAATAGACACTATGAAAGGCAATGGAGGAAGAATTATGATCAGACATGTAGGACACGCTACAAAGAATCTCTAGCCGTTTATAAAACCATGATTATAGCTGCAAAAAAATCTTTCTACTCAGACCAAATAGAGCAAGCAAAAAATTCCGGTCGTAAGCTTTATGAAATTACTAAATCTCTCTCAGGCCACATCCTGGACCTAATACCACCACCATCCCAAACCTTATGTGATGCGCTGGCAAATTTCTTTTTTACAAAAGTAGATGACATTTACCAGGCTTTTTCCCTCAAATCTACTAATACTCAACCTACTCAAACAGTGCCTTCCACCTTGATGAAACCTCAAGCTCCAATTTTCCCCAGTTTTAAATCAATAACGGAAGACCAAATTTTGAGTATTGTCTCTACTATCAAATCGGGATCCATACTAGATCCTTGCCCATTCTCGGTCCTCCCCCCAGTGATGGACTCAATAATACCGGTCCTGACACAGGTATGTAACTCCATCCTGTGTTCAGGAAACTACCCTCAGTCCTTAAAAACTACGCTGCTCAAACCTCTCTTAAAGAAATCAGGAGCAGACAAGATAGAATAAAAAAACTATCGGCCAATCGCCAGCCTGCCTTTCCTGGCCAAGGTGGTGGAAAAGGCCATGAATATTCAATTATCAGAGCATATTGAGAGGCATAGATTACTGGACGACGCCCAGTTCGGATTCCGGAAACACCATGGGACCGAAACTGCCTTAATCAAAGCTGCTGACGACGTGCGCCGAATCAGAGACCTTGGTGGGACCGCAGTACTGGTACTGCTAGACCTCTCGGCAGCTTTCGACACGGTCGACCATAAGATCTTGGTCGATCGTGTCGAGAAGATGGGCGTCTGCCACACAGCCAAGGACCTTCTGGCATCGTTCCTTTCTGAGCGAACTCAGGCCGTCACTCTAGGATCCTACCAATCTGCTAAGCTGACGCTGCCATGTGGGGTACCTCAAGGCTCATCCCTGAGTCCGACACTATTTAACATCTACGTGTCGGACCTTGCTAATGTCATCAAAGCACATGGGATGGGCCTCACCTCATACGCTGACGACACGCAATTGGTCTTGGCCATAAGGGGAGACGGACTAGAAGTGGCCCAACGCTTTCAGAAGGGAATGATGGAGATAGGAGACTGGATGGCAACTAATTGCCTGAAACTTAATTCAGAAAAAACTGAAATAGTGATATTAGGCCCTCTCTCGCCAGACTGGTCAGCCCAATGGTGGCCAGCTAGTTTTGGAGTTATCCCCAAACCAGTCCACAAGGTAAGAAATTTGGGCGTCATCTTTGATGATGGCCTCTATTTCATGGACCATGCAAACAAAGTGGCTTCCACAGCCCACTATAAACTTTGCATGATAAAAAAAATCAGTCCCTACCTTCCAGTGGCGGTTATTAAAACCCTAGTTAGCTTCCTGGTTTTATCGTCACTGGATTACTGTAATGGCCTATTTCTGAACACACAAACCAGAGTCTTGAGAAAATTACAGTCAGTGGAAAATGCCGCGACTCGCCTGGTTTTTGGAATTCCTAAATATATGACCATTTCAGATGCCATCTCGCAACTTCACTGGCTGACGATCCAGAACCGGATCAAATTCAAGTCACTATGTATTGTTTATAAAACACTTAACCGACAAGGTCCACACTCTCTGAGTGAGCAACTGATGCCATCTCATCCCTCCCGTCAACTCAGGTCCTCCAACAGCAACCTCCTAGTGATTCCCTGTGTCAAAACAGTATCTTGGGGCGACCGTCGATTTACGGTCGCGGCACCAAAACTGTGGAACACTGTCCCGTTGGACATTAGAACCTGTCCAACGTTGCTCCAATTTCGCAAGAGACTCAAAACGTGGCTGTTCACTCAATAACTTCACCTATGGGTAAATTCAGAGAACTCTAAACATCATTCAGAATTTTGCAAACAAACTAGCGCCAAGACGCCTACGGGTATTTGTTGCGCTTTACAAATAGCAATAAATAAATGTGAGGCGCGGTAAGGGGCTCACCATTTACGCCACTATCAGATCGCAGGAACTCTCAGACCGGCCACGGCGGCAAAGTGCTTGGCAGAGGTCTTCTTCCGGTCGTGCTCCTCGCGCACGCCCTCAGCCCGGGCTCTCGCTCTTGTCTCAGTTATCCCCATTCATTATTAAAAGGCGCCGGAAGCAAATGTGTCAGAAATCCGGCTGCAAAAGTGGGTCGATGGGCGGGAGAGGTGCCATACATCAGGCTCGGGAAGGATGAGTGTTGTAAATTGACAATGATTAAGTTAGCATTCGTTGAAGCTAATGCGTTTTTCAATGTTATGTTGCCCATTTTCAGAGGCCATTTTGTATTACTGCCGACCATTTTGTATGCCTTTCATTACCTCGTGCTCGTCATGTGCTTTGTCCTACCTCTCTGATTACTTGCTCATACATTCTGAATAGCAATGAGTTATTTTTAGCTTTCTATAAAATATGCTCATGCTCTATCGAGCCACATCTGTTTCTGATAAACCGCTGTCGAGATGAGTTTACCCCAAACTGATTAAACCGTTAGCTCCTCCCACTTGTTGAATGTGCGCTGAAAATGCCCTTATATGTCCATAAATTCGTCTTGTATTTGTGCCGCCTATTTTCCGAGCCCCTATGTGGGTATTAAAGGACCATGTGCCTTCCGTTCAGTGTGCTACTTCATGCATTGCCGAAGGGTATTGCCTGAATGTAGTTCCACCCCATGGGGTCTTAATAAACTTTGTCTTTTCTATTCCAGTTTCCGCGCCAACTTCTATTCTAAGGTTTACAGGTTTTAGCAGCATGACTAGGCCTTGCTGAAAGTGGATACTACAAATAGGAGCATCCAACGTGGGGCTCATCGGTGACTCGGATACCCGAAGGACTGGTTGAGACGAAGGATATGCAACTCGCTTTGGACGTGATCACTGCCGGAAGAGACCAGAGTTTTGGCATCTACGGCGATTCTTCCTTTCTTTCTGACCTGACCATTTAGGTGGCGCCAGTCCTCGACTGAGATCTATTTCGTTGATTCGCCGTGCAGTGGCCGTTTTGGTCGATTCAGGAGCTTGGCAGTTGGAATCTGGACGTTAAAAGGATTGGTAAGAGGCTTTTGATTAGTAAGGTAGTCTACTGACACTTACTGTGGCTTTTCTTTATGTTAGCTAACGTGTTGGACTTGGTCCTTCTGGCAGGTTTGCCCCTAAACTTTTTACTTTTAATTGTGACTTGGTGTTAGTGATTTTTGGCTTCTGCGCACTTTACCACTGTGTTCCAGGGTAAAGTGCGTGCGTGTGGTGAGATTGGCCTGCCCTCCCATAGGAATGCATGGGGAATGTATGTGTCCATGTTAATTCCTGATGTGTGGGGAGTACAGGGTCAGGTTTGGTATGTGCAGACTCGTGTGATTAAATGCTGCGCGATGATGTGCGCTCTGTTATTGTGTCTAGTGTGGAAGTGCCACTTCTAGAAGTTGGCATGTCTGTGTAATTTAGGTGAAATGACTGTCTGGCTTGTGATTGGCTGGAGCTGGCTGGTGAGCCTGGCTCCAGGAGTCAGGATGGGACTGCCCCGGTGGTGAATAGGGAGATTGACACCCAGATGGGTGGGAGGAGTGCACCTAGGACCTGAATAGGTATGGGCTTTCCCCACACAATGCTGGCTCCGCCCCCTGTGGTGCGACTGATGTCGGTAGCATGACTAGTGAATGGTGAGAGGGGCTGAGCATAACAAAGTGCTCCAAAACCAGCTGCAACTGGTTTTCCCCCACCCTGCAGACACAGACAAATAATTTGTGTGTATAAAAAGGGGCAGTGACCCCTTGCAAAATATTCTCTTTCCTGATCTAGATGTCAAAAACGGCAAAGACACCTCAACCCTTATCTCGGATATGGAGACCATAGGGCTCTCACAACTGGTCACCTCACCCACGCACCAGGCTGGACACATTTTAGATGCAATCTTCTCCAATGCCCAAGGTCTACAGATTTCAAACATCCTACCAATGACATGGACAGACCATTACGTAGTATTCTGTACCATGACGATAAATAACCCAGCGAACAAGGCAATCACCATGGCTCATCAAGGCCCCTTTAAAGCCTGGCATAATATCAAACAGCCTGACCTAATAAAACATCTCGATACTACCCGCCCGAGGATACCTGCCAATTCGGCTATGGCAACACAGCTGTTCCAAGACTGGCTGAGCCAGGCCACAAACCTCCTTGTCCCCACAAAGACAATCTCAAAGAATAGATCTACCCCTACCGCACCATGGTACACAGATGAACTAAAAACACAAAAACAACAAAATAGACACTATGAAAGGCAATGGAGGAAGAATTATGATCAGACATGTAGGACACGCTACAAAGAATCTCTAGCCGTTTATAAAACCATGATTATAGCTGCAAAAAAATCTTTCTACTCAGACCAAATAGAGCAAGCAAAAAATTCCGGTCGTAAGCTTTATGAAATTACTAAATCTCTCTCAGGCCACATCCTGGACCTAATACCACCACCATCCCAAACCTTATGTGATGCGCTGGCAAATTTCTTTTTTACAAAAGTAGATGACATTTACCAGGCTTTTTCCCTCAAATCTACTAATACTCAACCTACTCAAACAGTGCCTTCCACCTTGATGAAACCTCAAGCTCCAATTTTCCCCAGTTTTAAATCAATAACGGAAGACCAAATTTTGAGTATTGTCTCTACTATCAAATCGGGATCCATACTAGATCCTTGCCCATTCTCGGTCCTCCCCCCAGTGATGGACTCAATAATACCGGTCCTGACACAGGTATGTAACTCCATCCTGTGTTCAGGAAACTACCCTCAGTCCTTAAAAACTACGCTGCTCAAACCTCTCTTAAAGAAATCAGGAGCAGACAAGATAGAATAAAAAAACTATCGGCCAATCGCCAGCCTGCCTTTCCTGGCCAAGGTGGTGGAAAAGGCCATGAATATTCAATTATCAGAGCATATTGAGAGGCATAGATTACTGGACGACGCCCAGTTCGGATTCCGGAAACACCATGGGACCGAAACTGCCTTAATCAAAGCTGCTGACGACGTGCGCCGAATCAGAGACCTTGGTGGGACCGCAGTACTGGTACTGCTAGACCTCTCGGCAGCTTTCGACACGGTCGACCATAAGATCTTGGTCGATCGTGTCGAGAAGATGGGCGTCTGCCACACAGCCAAGGACCTTCTGGCATCGTTCCTTTCTGAGCGAACTCAGGCCGTCACTCTAGGATCCTACCAATCTGCTAAGCTGACGCTGCCATGTGGGGTACCTCAAGGCTCATCCCTGAGTCCGACACTATTTAACATCTACGTGTCGGACCTTGCTAATGTCATCAAAGCACATGGGATGGGCCTCACCTCATACGCTGACGACACGCAATTGGTCTTGGCCATAAGGGGAGACGGACTAGAAGTGGCCCAACGCTTTCAGAAGGGAATGATGGAGATAGGAGACTGGATGGCAACTAATTGCCTGAAACTTAATTCAGAAAAAACTGAAATAGTGATATTAGGCCCTCTCTCGCCAGACTGGTCAGCCCAATGGTGGCCAGCTAGTTTTGGAGTTATCCCCAAACCAGTCCACAAGGTAAGAAATTTGGGCGTCATCTTTGATGATGGCCTCTATTTCATGGACCATGCAAACAAAGTGGCTTCCACAGCCCACTATAAACTTCGCATGATAAAAAAAATCAGTCCCTACCTTCCAGTGGCGGTTATTAAAACCCTAGTTAGCTTCCTGGTTTTATCGTCACTGGATTACTGTAATGGCCTATTTCTGAACACACAAACCAGAGTCTTGAGAAAATTACAGTCAGTGCAAAATGCCGCGACTCGCCTGGTTTTTGGAATTCCTAAATATATGACCATTTCAGATGCCATCTCGCAACTTCACTGGCTGACGATCCAGAACCGGATCAAATTCAAGTCACTATGTATTGTTTATAAAACACTTAACCAACAAGGTCCACACTCTCTGAGTGAGCAACTGATGCCATATCAGCCCTCCCGTCAACTCAGGTCCTCCAACAGCAACCTCCTAGTGATTCCCTGTGTCAAAACAGTATCTTGGGGCGACCGTCGATTTACGGTCGCGGCACCAAAACTGTGGAACACTGTCCCGTTGGACATTAGAACCTGTCCAACGTTGCTCCAATTTCGCAAGAGACTCAAAACGTGGCTGTTCACTCAATAACTTCACATATGGGTAAATTCAGAGAACTCTAAACATCATTCAGAATTTTGCAAACAAACTAGCGCCAAGACGCCTACGGGTATTTGTTGCGCTTTACAAATAGCAATAAATAAATGTGAGGCGCGGTAAGGGGCTCACCATTTACGCCACTATCAGATCGCAGGAACTCTCAGACCGGCCACGGCGGCAAAGTGCTTGGCAGAGGTCTTCTTCCGGTCGTGCTCCTCGCGCACGCCCTCAGCCCGGGCTCTCGCTCTTGTCTCAGTTATCCCCATTCATTATTAAAAGGCGCCGGAAGCAAATGTGTCAGAAATCCGGCTGCAAAAGTGGGTCGATGGGCGGGAGAGGTGCCATACATCAGGCTCGGGAAGGATGGGTGTTGTAAATTGACAATGATTAAGTTAGCATTCGTTGAAGCTAATGCGTTTTTCAATGTTATGTTGCCCATTTTCAGAGGCCATTTTGTATTACTGCCGAACATTTTGTATGCCTTTCATTACCTCGTGCTTGTCATGTGCTTTGTCCTACCTCTCTGATTACTTGCTTATACATTCTGAATAGCAATGAGTTATTTTTAGCTTTCTATAAAATATGCTCATGCTCTATCGAGCCACATCTGTTTCTGATAAACCGCTGTCGAGATGAGTTTACCCCAAACTGATTAAACCGTTAGCTCCTCCCACTTGTTGAATGTGCGCTGAAAATGCCCTTATATGTCCATAAATTCGTCTTGTATTTGTGCCGCCTATTTTCCGAGCCCCTGTGTGGGTATTAAAGGACCATGTGCCTTCCGTTCAGTGTGCTACTTCATGCATTGCCGAAGGGTATTGTCTGAATGTAGTTCCACCCCATGGGGTCTTAATAAACTTTGTCTTTTCTATTCCAGTTTCCGCGCCAACTTCTATTCTAAGGTTTACAGGTTTTAGCAGCATGACTAGGCCTTGCTGAAAGTGGATACTACAAATAGGAGCATCCAACGTGGGGCTCATCGGTGACTCGGATACCCGAAGGACTGGTCGAGACGAAGGATATGCAACTCGCTTTGGACGTGATCACTGCCGGAAGAGACCAGAGTTTTGGCATCTACGGCGATTCTTCCTTTCTTTCTGACCTGACCATTTAGGTGGCGCCAGTCCTCGACTGAGATCTATTTCGTTGATTCGCCGTGCAGTGGCCGTTTTGGTCGATTCAGGAGCTTGGCAGTTGGAATCTGGACGTTAAAAGGATTGGTAAGAGGCTTTTGATTAGTAAGGTAGTCTACTGACACTTACTGTGGCTTTTCTTTATGTTAGCTAACGTGTTGGACTTGGTCCTTCTGGCAGGTTTGCCCCTAAACTTTTTACTTTTAATTGTGACTTGGTGTTAGTGTTTTTTGGCTTCTGCGCACTTTACCACTGTGTTCCAGGGTAAAGTGCGTGCGTGTGGTGAGATTGGCCTGCCCTCCCATAGGAATGCATGGGGAATGTATGTGTCCATGTTAATTCCTGATGTGTGGGGAGTACAGGGTCAGGTTTGGTATGTGCGGACTCGTGTGATTAAATGCTGCGCGATGATGTGCGCTCTGTTATTGTGTCTAGTGTGGAAGTGCCACTTCTAGAAGTTGGCATGTCTGTGTAATTTAGGTGAAATGACTGTCTGGCTTGTGATTGGCTGGAGCTGGCTGGTGAGCCTGGCTCCAGGAGTCAGGATGGGACTGCCCCGGTGGTGAATAGGGAGATTGACACCCAGATGGGTGGGAGGAGTGCACCTAGGACCTGAATAGGTATGGGCTTTCCCCACACAATGCTGGCTCCGCCCCCTGTGGTGCGACTGATGTCGGTAGCGTGACTAGTGAATGGTGAGAGGGGCTGAGCATAACAAAGTGCTCCAAAACCAGCTGCAACTGGTTTTCCCCCACCCTGCAGACACAGACAAATAATTTGTGTGTATAAAAAGGGGCAGTGACCCCTTGCAAAATATTCTCTTTCCTGATCTTACCTTGAGGGGGGCGTGCTGCTGCTGGGCGCCAGGATGATACCGCCACTGGGGACTTCCTTCCTGTGTGGAGGGCCCTGTGAGCTGGAACCTGGGCCCAGCCTTGGCCCCCCCCCCACCTCCTACAAGCCTTTTGTCTGGACTGATGACTTTGCTTCCCCTATTACCTGAGAGCACTTTATTTTGCATCTTGGGGAGGGGTTTTTGTGCCTGAGAAGCGCTTCTCCTTCTCCTAGTAGCCCTGGGCTGGGCACTGAGTGCTGCGTTTTGTTCGAGGGTTCTACATTTTAATTATCCCCCGTGCGCAGGTGCCGCCCTGCGTCTTTGTGTATTTTTTCTATACTTTAATACGGGTGCCCATCCCGTTTTATTATTTATTTCATGGGTGCCTACCCTGCTGCTGCAGGGCCATTTTTTCTTGAGGGAGCCTACACCTCGGTTGGTTCATCTCGCCCCTCGCAGGTACGTGTTTATGCCCTATGTGACTCTTTGGGCAAATGTGATAACCTGCCTAATGTGATTTCTGCATCATGTATAATGCTTTATGCCTATACCTCTGATGTATGTTTATACTTAGGAGTTTGTTTTTCCTAGTATAGGTTATGCTAGAGAGTTCATGATTCCCTGCGTGATATTTGCCTAAGATGTTTAGGATTGCGTAGGTGGTACTTACTAAGCATGGGTGGAAAATCCGTTACGCTCGAGGATTTTGCGGATTTTCGGTAAATTCGCAATCCGCGAACGCTCGAGAATTTACCGAAAATCCGCAAATTCGCACGCAGCGGATTTTTTTTTCTTGGTGATACAATTTTGCGGCACGCGGCGTTTACTTACCGTCATTCAGCGTTTGCTGAGTTGTTTTTCTCGATATTTTGCGAGTGCTGCGCCATTTTGGATCTTGCTGCGAGATCCCGCGGGAATTTGGCGAGCGCGATAACGTCATCGCGGCTGCCAACTTGCACAGCGAGAGTCTGTCAACGCGAGTACGCCGTGATCACGTATCGCGGGACTTCGCAATTGCGACCTTGTAGATGAGGCGAGCAGCAACAATCTTGCACTCGCGAAAATACAAAATTTGCAATTCTGCACAAGAAATCCACCAGCAAGCAGCATAAACCTTCTGGAAATGATGATTTTTATCTGAATAACTCCTCAGGTTGACATTTGCCTGCACTTTTTTTGCGAGGAGTCCATTTTGGGGAGGGGGGGTGGGAGGAAGGAAGTGCCCCACAGTCTTCAACTTCCTGTTCCTGTCCAGCAGGCTCCTCCCAGTGCTTTGTCCATCTCCTGGTCACTTTTCATTTGGATCTGGAGGTGGAAGGATTACTTTTTGTGGATGCTGCTGGATATTTGGATTTGAGGCCTTTTTGACTTTCTTTGGATCACTTTTGGATTTGAAATTTCACAAGTAGGTTTGTTTGGGGCATTACAGTTGCTGCAACTACAATTTTGGAATTTTCGATTTTTGGGCTGTTTTGGGGCCTTTTGCCCAGTGGTACTCAGTGGTGGGTGGACTGAGTCTTTCTGTGGGGTGTTTTGAATTTAAACATCATGGAGGGCCAGGATGGTTTGTGATTGTGCTGATTTTTCTGTGATTTTCGTTTTTTGGGCCTGTTGTTGTGGCCTTTTCACCAGGGGTAGTGAGTGTTGCATGGGCCTAGTCTTTCTGAGTGGTGTCTTGAATTTAAACATCATGGAGGGCCTGGATGGTTTGTGATTGTGCTGATTTTTCTGTGATTTTCGTTTTTTTGGCCTGTTGTTGTGGCCTTTTCACCAGGGGTAGTGAGTGTTGCATGGGCCTAGTCTTTCTGTGGGGTGTCTTGAATTTAAACATCATGGAGGGCATGGGATTGTGCTGATTTTTCTGTGTTTTTTCGATTTTTTTGGGGTGTATAACTGTACTGATGTTCCTCTGTCTTCCATTGCTTTTAGGTGCACAAGTCTCAAGAGAACCACCAGTGCCAGGAAGAAGTCCTGCAGCAGTGTGTGTGTGCAGCATAACGTCACGCAACGTCACGTCTGGCCACTCTGCAACTCATGCAACTGCGGCCTGCTGTTCTGACCTGCTCTGAAGAAGATGGCCCCACTCCATTGGGCTCAGTGCCGCCAACACCACCACCACGCCAACTTAAGTCCAAGCCCTTGAGTGCTGCAGAGGCAGTCAGTGTACTTCTTCAATTACCATCAACCAGTGATGTTGGCTCATCGCAAGAAAGTAGCAGCAATGTCCCTGAATCAACACAGGTTGTTGTAACTCATCTGACAAGTGTTGAACAGCCACAGCCGCAACAACAACCACATGTGCAAGCACAAGCCCAAGTACATGTGGAAGGAGAGGCAGCGCAAGGAGATGCGCAAGCAGAGGTGCATGGAGGGTCACAAGTGCCCACAATAGTTGTTCCTCCCGAAGTAGGGGCACATCAGGAAATTGACAATCAAGCTGAGGTATCATTTGAGGAAGCCACTCCTCCTGATGATCATTCATTGTCTTCCACATCCTTAGGAAGGAAAAGATCAAGGGGGGTGTCTACATCTTCTTCAAGCCCACCTCCTTCTGTTGATATGGATGAAAATTGGGAACCACCACAGCCGTCTGAGAGTGAGGAACACCATGATCTGACAAAGGTACTTAAGCGTAAAAGGAAGGTCGTCGAAAAACTCATAGCTATGGAGTGTGATGAGGCTCAACAAGAAGTGGCGGATACTGCTGCTGATGAAGGCTCTCACGACGACGACCCAGTCATCATAAAGGTCACTGCAGCCCGAGCGGGCATGCAGCAAAGCGACATTTTGACCCTAGCCCGAGAAGCTGCTGAGCGTGATGATGATGTCGACGAGGAGGCAATGGAAACACAACAATCATTGGAGTTAACTAGTACACCAACACGTACCGTTTCCATATTTCTTCCTCGCCAGAAGGGACCTCCATCCACCTCGACCTCAATTAGTGGTGGTGAAAGTGCACAACGTACTAAAGTTCGGCAATCCACATCCTCCACTTCATCTGGCATTAGCAGCAAGACTGAACCACCACCAGTATCGCCGCCTCCTCCGGCCCCCACAGACAATTCAAGTCCCCAGCTTGGGACTTCTTTAGTGTTTGCCCAAAAAGGGAAAACTTCGCCATTTGTAGCATTTGTAAGGTTGCAGTTAGTCGTGGTAAGTTTGGTACCAACTATGGTACCGGAGGCCAGAGAGGTCATCTTAAGAGACAGCACATTGTCCAATGGTTTGCGCACCTACAGGCGATCAAGGAAGCCCGAATTGCACGTAATGAAAACGTTGATTTTTCATCTGATGATGACGAGGAGGAAGAAGACGTGTCAAACACTTCACTTACACCCAGTACCCCTGTCAGCAGCACACCCCATGTGAGCCACACTAAGAGTGTGGGAGAGAGTGAGACACCAATGCGAAAAAGTTCATCAGCGAGCGTAACTGGGTCGAAGATATCATCATTATCATCCCATAAATGCTTGGTCCAGGGCAACATTAAAAAGATGTTGTTTACAGAAGCGCAATATGAACGCAACCACCCACTGACGCGTCTGTATAACACTAAGCTGGCTAAAATGCTAGCTCTGGACCTTCTCCCTTTTTCTTTTGTAGAAGGGGTTGGTTTTCTAGAATTAGTGGCAGGGCTTTGCCCTAAATGGAAGGTTCCTAGCCGGTTCTATTTTGCCAGAGTTGCGGTTCCAGCACTACATGAAGATGTGCTGGAGGTGATTGGGGCAGCTTTGCAGAAGAGTGCTGTTCACACTATACATCTGACAACAGACATGTGGACCAGTGGCGCAGGCGCTGATTACATGTGCATCACTGCACACTGGGTCTCTTTTTCAGGGGTTAAAGCAAAGCTAAACGCAGGTGTTGACCCGGACCAAGTTTTTAAAGCTGCTCGGAAACATGCAACACTAGCCATGTTTGGTTTGGAGAAACGTCACACAGCACAAAACATTTTGGATGAGTTTAACACAAAGGTCCTTCACTGGCTGTCCCCAAAAAAAACGCCAGATTGGTTATGTTTCCACGGATAATGGCGCCAATGTAGTTAAGGCTTTGGAGCTGGGTCGCTATTTCAGATGCCGTGTTTGGCGCACTGTATAAACCTGGTTGTTAAACAATTCTTGAGTGAGCGGCCTAACATGGCGGCAGCATAGAGGACTAGCTCCAGTAGAGAAGCGGCCTCTCAGACTATCCGTACTATGATCCGTGGCTGAATCAGACCTCAGACGGAGGAACCGAAGGCCCGGGACCGGGCGGTGCCGGCGGCATGTACCCGGATGAAAATCGGAGGCCGGACGGCTGAGTTACAGTCGAGTGTCAGTGTGACCGGAGCGCAGGCCTGAATCCGGGGAAACCAGTGGCGAGTGGTGCCGACCGGAAGAGCGACCTGACCGGCAACGGCGGACCGGAAGTAGCCGGGACTGGAGAGGGGGCCCGCGAAACAAACAACAAACTGTGATTATCATCCCCGGAGGTGGCGGTAGCTCGAACAGAAGGCTGAAACGCTGCTGGAGGGGCGGAGGGACTACCCGAGACTGATGTCGCAGCAGTGACCCTGAGACACGGGGACGGTGCTGGACGGCCGGAAAGGACAGATCGCCAGGCAAGGCAAGAGTATTGTGGCTACAACTCCACTATCGTCTAGGGTGCGCTGGGTGCGACCCCCATCTCCATCCGACTGCCTTCCTTGGCCGGACTACAGGCCGTATCGTCTCCATGGCTGCTCCCCTCCCTCCCGATCCCTCCTTCCCGTAGGCCTGAGTTACTGCAAGGTGGTCATCATGGCGGGAAAGGGCTCTAAAGGCGGCACGACCCAAACACGTATCGAACGATATACGAGCGATAAAACTGCGTCCCCTCCAGCAGAAGGACGTCACACCTCCACAAAACGGTGGACAACGCGGGGACGAAAAAGGCGACTCTAGATGACGTGATGCAAGCACTTACACAGGTCCAGACAACGGTGGGCTCCATCTCGACCAAAATAACTCTCATTCAAGCGGATCTCCACAAAATGACCGAAAAAGTGGGATGGCTGGAACTGGTCACAAAATCACTGGTGGAGGATGTGTCGGAACTCCAGACGGCGATGGAGGCAGTCGTCGCAGAAAATAAAATGCTAAAGGACAAGCTGGATGACCAAGAAGGACGCTCCAGAAGGAACAATATACGAATTCCTGGAGTTCCGGAGTCAGAAGGCACTAGAGCAACCGATCTTTTTGTGGAAGAACTCATCAAATCACAACTCCAACCTAAAGGACTATCAACGTTCTTCTCGGTCGAAAGGGCGCACAGAGTACCGGGTGGACAGCCTAAACCGGGGGCATCCCCTAGACCAATCCTGGCGAGACTGTTCAACTTCCGTGATAGGGATGCCATCCTCCAAGCAGCGCGGGTATCCCCACCCGTGAAGATTCAGAACTTCACATTGGCATTCTTCCCGGACTATGTCAAGAAAGCAATTCCCTTTGGACACATTAATCAAAACAATAAGACATACAGCAAAAATGCAGGCAAACTAAGAGCAGTGCACAAGTGATCCAAATTCTGAAACAACAAATAAACTTTCAAATGTACAAATTTATTAAAAATATAATTAAAAACAGGATAAAAATAAATGTATTACACTCAGGGGAAAACAGACAATATATGGAACAGATTATACTAGAAATTCATGACACAGGTTCCTAAAGCAAACAAGCAAAAAACAAAGAGAGGAATTCAGAAAAGGTATATTCAGCGTTAGTCAGAATAGTCCTTTGGAAATGTTGTGAATTCTCTCCCCCACTCCTCAACGCGTTTCGACGGGCCAAATATAATGCAGCCGTCTTCTTCAGGAAAAATATATATTAGCCGTCTTCCCCAAGGACTATTCTGACTAACGCTGAATATACCTTTTATATTGTCTGTTTTCCCCTGAGTGTAATACATTTATTTTTATCCTGTTTTTAATTATATTTTTAATAAATTTGTACATTTGAAAGTTTATTTGTTGTTTCAGAATTTGGATCACTTGTGCACTGCTCTTAGTTTGCCTGCATTTTTGCTGTATGTCTTATTGTTTTGATTAATGTGTCCAAAGGGAATTGCTTTCTTGACATAGTCAATAGTTGGTACCCCATCCCTTTGGTAGAGGGTCCCTCTCTCTTTTATTAGAGATTCTTCCCGGACTATACAGCAGAGGTGGACAGGAAGCGAAAGACGTTTCTGGACATAAAAAAAGAACTCAGGAGGAGAGAGATCCAATACTCCATGATATTTCCGGCTAAACTACGGGTGGTAGCGGAAAACAGGACGTGGTTTTTCGATAATCCAGAGGTTGCCCGGGACTGGCTGGATGGCTGGCGACCAGCCTCTCAATCTCGCCACCTGGGACGAACTAAAAATGGCCAACATATGAAGGATCGTGACGACGTCCGAGAGGAGGAACTAGAAGACGACAGAAGCTCACCGATGAGAGACAATGTTGGTGCAGACCAAATATTTAACGGCCCGGCAGATACGAGACATTCTTGATAAGGGACTGCCGCCGGGGCTGCCATGGACACTGGGCTGAAGGCCTCTGCAGAGGGTAAGAGGGGTCGCTGATTCCGGAGTACTCCTCACCCCCAACGAGCAAGTAACTTTGTATTTCTACCTGGATGGGTTCAAGCACTCTGCTAAATTGGGGTGGCGGGCAGTTTCAAGTCCGTGTGGCAGGGAAGCAGGGAGGGTGGGAATTTTGGGTATGGGGGGTTAACAAGGTTTGATGGTTTGAATTGTTTGACTCTACTGTTTACACTGACAACCACTATAGTCACATTACGCCGGATTCCACACACCGGACAGGCCGGTACTGATCTGAGGACGCTAGACCCGTCACTGCACACGACTGTGGGCATCCATGGGGATGGGTTTATACCAGATACATCGCTACCACATCCTATGGGATCTGTGTTTATGTTCACAAACTTACAATGGCAGGACTGTCACAGTCAAGTAGCGTGATAGACAGTCCCCATGCGGGGCCGGTGCCGCCGTTGCAAATAATGTCGTGGAATGTCAGGGGTCTGGGGGATAAGGTAAAGAGGGGGTTGGTTCTCCAGAGTATTAGAAGGTTCAATTGCGACCTGGTCCTCCTTCAAGAGACACATTTAGTGGGTGCAGCTGGCAAGTCTTTAGATAGACGGGGATACCGCATGGTAACGCATTCAGACTTCACTACGGGGTCCCGGGGGACAGGCATCTTAGTGAAGTAAGCATCACGATTTATTCTACAGACTACTAAGATTGATGGTCATGGCCGCTTTGCAGCAGTTTGTGGGCAGTGGGAAGGGGTGTCCATCAATGTGGTGTCTGTATATATCCCACCAGCATTGCATGCATCAGCACTTCCGGACCTGGGTAAGTTCCTTCTGGAGCTCCCGGACGGAGACCTAGTGGTGGGAGGAGACTTTAACGCGATGGCCCATGTCACACAGGATAGGTTCCCAACCCGGATGCAGTCACCAGGCCCGACCCGATTCAGCAAGTTCATGGAGGCACAGGGATTGGTTGACATATGGCGGCACCTACACCCCGAGGATCGGCAATACTCTTATTATTCTGTCACACACGATTGCCTGTCCAGTATTGATTATTTCCTTACACTGGGGGGTGGCCGACTCACGATAAATGATGTACAGATAAGACCCCGGGGTATATCGGATCACTCCCCCTTGACCATAACCATGTCCTGCACAGCGATAGCACGTAAGAGAATCTATCCAATCTACCCTGGATATCTCAAGATTCCTCACGTCCGTAAAGACTTAAAGAAAGCGAGTAGGAACTATTTTACTGAAAATTCAGGCTAAGTGTCCTCCCCGACGACCTTGTGGGAAGCATATAAAACAGTGTTACGGGGGCAGGCGATTGCGACGATCACGAGACATAAACGTGAAAAGAAACAAGAACTGCTAGCTTTAGAACTTAAATTGGAACAAGCTAATGTGGCCCATATGACACACCCGTCGGAAGATACACGCCACTCACTCCACCTCTGTCAACAGTTACATGGCGATCTTCTCAGACGACGGACAGTAGAAAACATCGAGACGACTGCGCATACGGTCTATGATATAGGGGACAAAGCCAACAAACTGCTGGCTTGGCTAGATAAAAAAAGTGAGGGCAGCAGACACATTTTACAACTGAAGGATCCAGAAGGGGCATATCATACACGTCCCTCTAAGATTATAGAAATCTTAGCTGACCACTTCCAAGCAGTCTACACCCCAAGAGATGTGGTTACTGCTGAGGCGGCGATGTCGGCGCTTCAAGATATACAGGTCGAAACTCTACCACCGGAGGCAGTGACTGACCTGGAGGCAGACCTAACGGAAGAAGAGCTCCGAACGGCAATTGGTGCGTTGCACACGGGTAAAGCACTGGGCCCTAACTGGATTCCGATTGGGTGGTTCCAAGCAGTATCAGACACCCTGAGCTCACCACTGTTAGCCATGTTCACAGAGTGTCGAGAAACGGGGGTTCTGCCCTTGGATCAACGAATGGCGACTATAGTGACCATTCCAAAACCAGGTAAATCGCCCACGGACTGTGCGTCGTACCGCCCAATCTCGCTGCTTAATGCAGAAGCAAAAATTCTGGCAAAACTGATTGCGAACAGATTGACCCCGCACTTAAAACATCTGATCCACCCGGACCAGTCAGGCTTCATGCCACATAGAAGCACGGCACTGAACCTCCAGCGTGTGCATGGGGCACTGGCGCGAGCCCATTTACTGCAAGAGCCAACAGCCATTTTGTCCCTAGATGCCAGAATGGCTTTTGATATGGTGGAGTGGCAATATTTATTCGCAGTTCTGGCTCATATGGGTTTTGGCCCCAAATTTCTTTCCTGGATTAAACTACTATACACGAACCCGGTTGCGCATATAGCAGCCAATGGCCACATCTCCCGAGCGATCCCTCTGGCCAGAGGGACGCGTCAGGGATGTCCACTATCCCCCCTACTATTCGCACTGGTGCTGGAACCACTGGCTATTGTCATTAGGACTACTCCGCTGTTAAAAGGACTAACATGGGGAGACGCCTGGGAGGATAGGGTATCCTTGTATGCTGACGACATGCTAATTTATTTATCCAACCCAGAGGTGGGCATCCCGATATTGTTGGCAATCTGTGATATGCATGGTCAGACTTCCGGATATACGATCAACTGGTCAGTCCTCTACGTACTGAAAGGTCCTGCGCCACTCCTCCCCGACAATTGTCCGCTGGTAATAGCCGATACCTCATTTAAATATCTGGGTATACACGTATACACGTGACTGGTGTGTTCTACGATCAAAACTTGGCACCCCCGCTCACTCGCCTGAGGACGGATGTGCGACACTGGAAAGCCCTGCCCCTCACACTGCTGGGGCACGCGGCATTATTTAAGATGATGGCACTACCACGCCTCTTGTATGTGCTGGAGAATACGCCAGACCTGATTTTGCCTTCCTATTTCCGAAAAGTGACGGCGATGATGACCGATCTGTTATGGGGAGAGCGTCCGCCCAGAATAGCGCACATTAAACTCAATCAGGGGTGGTACGACGGAGGGATAGCTTTACCGAACATGCAGCTTTATTACTGGGCGTCACAGCTCAAAGTCATTAATCAATGGATCCACGCCCCACATGATGACCCGGCATATCTAGCAGATAGAGCGCAATTGGGAACACATAGTTTACTGGCCCAGCTGTACAATCCAGGCCTAACGAAGAAGTTACTCGGTCCAACCAAACACACAGTAACAATATGGCACAGGGCGCTGACAAGGCTGAAGTGGAAGGGAGTCATAACCAAGCTTACTCCATTATGGGACAGTAACAACTAGGCTGTCTTAGATCCAGTAAAGGTTTTACCCAATGGGACAATATTGGAATCACGATGGTAGGAGACCTGTGGACCTCTACTGGAATGATCCCTTTCCCACACCTGCAGCAACAATATGCATTAGGCCCCACTGAAACTTGTAGATATATACAAATAAGGCACGCACTAATGGCAGTAATTGAGCCGGGGTACGCTGTCCCAGAGTCCTCACCTCTGGAGGACCGACTTCTCACAGACTTCATGCAAACACGCGCTACCTCACTTACATTCCGCAAGTTACTGAACAATCTCCCGGACCCCTTGCAACGGTTGAAAGAGAAATGGGAAACTGAGTTAGGTGCCATGGACGAGACAGATTGGAATGCCGAACTGGCATCACCAAGGGAG
Source organism: Lissotriton vulgaris (assembly GCF_964263255.1). Lineage (NCBI taxonomy): Eukaryota > Metazoa > Chordata > Amphibia > Caudata > Salamandridae > Lissotriton > Lissotriton vulgaris. Next base: position 94,285 of record NW_028248164.1, read on the forward strand.
GCGGGTGTTTCAGCCCGGTTCAGGCTAATACAACTTAAAATACTGCATAGAGTATATTACACCAGGACCTCTCTGCACAAAATGCACAGGGCCGAAACCCCGTATTGTCTCAGGGGATGCGGGGAGGAGGGGACACTGCTGCACACGCTTTGGGATTGCCCGGCCATCTCGAGCTATTGGCGGCAAGTTATGCGCACTATTTCCCAAACCCTTAACACTTCCTTAACACCAGATCCACGCATGTGCTTGCTGAATGTATGGGACGGACTGACCTGACGCTCCGGCAACAACAGTGGGTCACTATTGGGACTATGGTGGCCAAACGCAACACTGCACAGAGGTGGGGAGTGGCAGAAACACCTACTCTAGCACTGTGGTGTAGGACGATGGATAGACTTATGCTGACCGAACGTACAGTGTACAAAATGAGAGCCAACCCTCACAAATGGAACAAGGTATGGGAAGCATGGAAAAGGTACAGGGGGGATCTGTGCGAGCCGCTGCCGGAGGAAGAGGACGACAGCTCGGAAGATGACGACGAGCTGGATGAATGAGACAATGGGGAATGTGTAGATGAATGGTGGAGGATAGGGACCGAGTGTTGGGGATATCATTTAGACTGGTGCTCGGAGAGGGAGGGGTAGTAGCCTGGGAACCTGGAACCGGCAAATAAAACTGGTGTTAACTGTGATGATTAACTGTGACTATACATTATGCAGGAGTCTAACGTTTTTGTTCTCGTTCTGTAAACAACAAAAAACAACATAAAAGTAAGATGACATATATTCTATCAATGTATCCTTAATGCCCTTTGCACTATGCCAAACGTTTGCTGCCGGACCGAAAGGTTGTCGGCTGAATAGCCGTGTACCAGTATAGAAGTGAAATTGAATGTGAAACGTTTTCTTATGATATGATGTACAAACACTGTAAAGATGGCAAATTTAAATAAAGTCTTACACCAAAAAAAAATTAAAAAAAAATTGAGTGATAAAGACAGTCCAGCGTAAGAGGTAGTAGACACCTGCCGAAAAATGTGCAACCATTTCAGCCATTCTTTTAAGGCCCGGAAGCATCTGAGGAGCCTGCTACATGAACATCGAATGCCAGTGAAAGCACTCATCCAGGAGGTGGCAACACGTTGGTACTCAACCTTCTACATGCTTGAGCATCTGTATGAGCAGTATACAGTACTCGATCAGTATTTCTTAAAACTGGGTACAGCTCACAAGGACCTGAGGATGGATGCGGCGCAATGGGAAATAGTTAAAAGCCTGACACACATGCTTCGTCCTTTTGAGGTCTTCACGCGTGCAGTCAGCAAGGAGGACTGTAATTTGGGAAAAGCTATCCCATTGTTGTACATGCTGGAGAACCAACTGAAGGCGGTATCTTCTGTGTTTCAAACAAATGAAAAAAACCAAGACCCTTTTGTTTTGTCGGAGAAATTATTAGAGCGCCTACAAGGTGATGAACGTCTTAAAATGATCCACTCAGAACAGCATTACATTTGTGCTACTATTCTGGATCCACGCTACAAAAAGGCGCTGGCAGGCTGAGCATTCTTTCCTTTTGCTGATGAAGATGTTACAAAGTACAAACGTTGGCTAGTCTTGTCAGCCAAGAGGTTTGAAAGAGAACGGCAGCTCATTGAAGGAAAAGGCAGTACATCAGCATCAGCAGGCCATCCCCAGGCAAAACAATCCACTTCTGCACCTGTGGCTGTGGCACAAGTGACCTCTCAGCCATTAAAGACACCGGCAACCGGATCATCTGCACCAGACACAACAGTAACATTGGATGCAGAAGAGGATTGGCTAATTTGGCTTGGGTTTGGTTCTCAAAAGGTCACAGCAACAGCTAAGCAAAGTGGAGGAACATTGGTGGAGGACCTTGAGTCGATGGTGCAGGACTATCTGAATGACTCAACAGAGGTCTATGTTAATGCTGACCCATTGGCGTATTGGCATGGGAAAAAAGAATTGTGGCCACAGCTCTCCAACCTGGCTTTAAACTACTTGTCTTGCCCACTCGCAAGCGTGTCTTCTGAACGTGTTTTCAGTGCTGCTGGTGGCATTGTAACTCCCAAACGGAGCCGCCTCTCGCCCAAAAATGTGGAGAGGTCAACAATGATCAAGATGAATCAGCACCTCATGCCACCAGATTACAAAGTACGAGAAAGCACGCCGGATGAAGACGAGGTGGACAGCAACGTAGATGAGGGAATTTCTTCTCTGTTAGGTGACACTGAGCTCACCCTGCCTGAATTCGCAGAGTATGATGACGAAGCCTTATTCTTATTCCTGGACCCTGACACACTTTCTTTTTTGTCCTTATTCACTTTTATTCCTGTGTGTCTGTCTTTCTTTGTTGTGCACAGTTAATATAATTCAAACTTTAATCACAAAAACAAGCCCATCAGCAGAACTGTCTTCACTTGTTTGCTTATTGATTTGAAGGTGCCGCAGTCTCCATTCCTCAGGTTCACAAGTTCAGAAGAACATGCTCCTCTATCCTCCTCCTCCAGACTCCTATTTCCATCAAAGCAGAGGGCTGGATTACGCCCAATGAAGAAAGACTCAGCACTTGTGGGGGTGTTCTACTTCTTTGCGGGTGAGTTGACGGCTCTGGGGCCATTGCTGGGAAGCTCTAATACCGGGTAAAAGTGGTTTGGACCAAATCGGAGGCGGAATTTTTTTTGTGTTTTTGCTGACTTGCTTGCCTTTGAGGTGCTCTTTGGGGGGGTTCCGGGTGTTTGTGGGTGAGTTTTGAGGTCTGGGAGCACTGCTGGGACAGTCTAATCTTGATTGCATTTGCTTTTCAGGAAATCCGTGGTGGAAAACTGGAGTTTTGGCCTAGCTGCACAGCTCGTTTGGACCGAAGGCCAAAAAATATTGTAAGTATGAGATTTTCCTTTTTGGCTGTTTAGGGGTGTTGTGCTTTTTTGCGGGTGGGTTGGCGGGTCTTGGGGCATTGCTGGGAAGGTCTAATACCGGATAGAAGTGGTTGGGACAAAATCTACGCTGATTTTTTTATGCTATTTCTGACATTTTGCTCAATGTAGCATTTTCGGGGGCCTTTTTGGGGGGCTTCCTGGTGTTTGTGGGTGGGTTTCGGGGTCTGGGAGCACTGCTGGCTATAGATACTTCAGTTTGCAAGAGGTTTGAAGCAAATCCATGGTGGCAGAGGGGAGTTAGGGCCTAGCTGCAGAGCACGCGCAGAGTGATTTGGGAATTGACAAAAAAATAACTAAGTCCCCATTTTTGTACTTTTGCTTTTTGGGTGTTTGGGGGTCTTTTACTCGTTTTCTCCTGGGTTGACGGCTATGGGGCCATTGCTGGGAAGCTCTAATACCGGATAAAAGTGGTTTGGACCAAATCGGAGGCGGAAATTTGTTTGTGTTTTTGCTGACTTGCTTGCCTTTGAGGGGCTCGTTGGTGGGGTTCTGGGTGTTTGTGGGTGAGTTTTGGGGTCTGGGAGCACTGCTGGGACAGTCTAATCTTGATTGCATTTGCTTTTCAGGAAATCCGTGGTGGAAAACTGGAGTTATGGCCTAGCTGCACAGCGCGTTTGGATCGAAGGCCGAGAAATATTGTAAGTATGAGATTTTCCTTTTTGGCTGTTTGGGGTTGTTGTGCTTTTTGGCGGGTGGGTTGGCGGGTTTTGGGGCATTGCTGGGAAGGTCTAATACCGGATAGAAGTGGTTTGGACAAAATCCACGCAGATTATTTTTTTGCTATTTCTGACATTTTGCTCAATGTAGCGTTTTCGGGGGCCTGTTTGGGGGGCTTCCTGGTGTTTGTGGGTGGGTTTCAGGGTCTGGGAGCACTGCTGGCTATGGATACTTTAGTTTGCAAGAGGTTTGAAGCTAATCCATGGTGGCAGAGGGGAGTTAGGGCCTAGCTGCAGAGCGCGCGCGGAGTGATTTGGGAATTGGCAAAAAAATAACTAAGTCCCCATTTTTGTACTTTTGCTTTTTGGCTGTTTGGGGGTCTTCTACTCGTTTCCTCCTGGGTTGACGGCTCTGGGGCCATTGCTGGGAAGCTCTAATACCGGATAAAAGTGGTTTGGACCAAATCGGAGGCGGAAATTTTTTTGTGTTTTTGCTGACTTGCTTGCCTTTGAGGTGCTCTTTGGGTGGTTCCGGGTGTTTGTGGGTGAGTTTTGGGGTCTGGGAGCATTGCTGGGAAAGTCTAATCTTGATTGCATTTGCTTTTCAGGAAATCCGTGGTGGAAAACTGGAGTTATGGCCTAGCTGCACAGCGCGTTTGGACCGAAGGCCGAGAAATATTGTAAGTATGAGATTTTCCTTTTTGGCTTTTTGGGGGTGTTGTGCTTTTTGGCGGGTGGGTTGGCGGGTTTTTGGGGCATTGCTGGGAAGGTCTAATACCGGATAGAAGTGGTTTGGACAAAATCCACGCAGGTTATTTTTTTGCTATTTCTGACATTTTGCTCAATGTAGCGTTTTCGGGGGCCTGTTTGGGGGGCTTCCTGGTTTTTTTGGGTGGGTTTCAGGGTCTGGGAGCACTGCTGGCTATGGATACTTTAGTTTGCAAGAGGTTTGAAGCTAATCCATTGTGGCAGAGGGGAGTTAGTGCCTAGCTGCAGAGCGCGCGCGGAGTGATTTGGGAATTGGCAAAAAAATTACTGTCCCCATTTTTGTACTTTTGCTTTTTGGCTGTTTGGGGGTCTTCTACTCGTTTCCTCCTGGGTTGACGGCTCTGGGGCCATTGCTGGGAAGCTCTAATACCGGATAAAAGTGGTTTGGACCAAATCGGAGGCGGAATTTTTTTTGTGTTTTTGCTGACTTGCTTGCCTTTGAGGTGCTCTTTGGGGGGGTTCCGGGTGTTTGTGGGTAAGTTTTGGGGTCTGGGAGCACTGCTGGGACAGTCTAATCTTGATTGCATTTGCTTTTCAGGAAATCCGTGGTGGAAAACTGGAGTTATGGCCTAGCTGCACAGCGCGTTGGGACCGAAGGCCGAGAAATATTGTAAGTATGAGATTTTCCTTTTTGGCTGTTTGGGGGTGTTGTGCTTTTTGGCGGGTGGGTTGGCGGGTCTTGGGGCATTGCTGGGAAGGTCTAATACCGGATAGAAGTGGTTTGGACAAAATCCACGCAGATTATTTTTTAGCCATTTCTGACATTTTGCTCAATGTAGCGTTTTCTGGGGCCTGTTTGGGGGGCTTCCTGGTGTTTGTGGATGGGTTTCGGGGTCTGGGAGCACTGCTGGCTATGGATACTTTAGTTTGCAAGAGGTTTGAAGCAAATCCATGTTGGCAGAGGGAGTTAGGGCCTAGCTGCCGAGCACGCGCTGAGTGATTTGGGAAATTGGCGAAAAAATGACTAAGTCCCCATTTTTGTACTTTTGCTTTTTGGGTGTTTGGGGGTCTTCTACTCGTTTTCTCCTGGGTTGATGGCTCTGGGGCCATTGCTGGGAAGCTCTAATACCGGATAAAGTGGTTTGGAACAAATCGGAGGCGGAAATTTGTTTGTGTTTTTGATGACTTGCTTGCCTTTGAGGTGCTCTTTGGGGGGCTCCGGTGTTTGTGGGTGAGTTTTGGGGTCTGGGAGCACTGCTGGGACAGTCTTATCTTGATTGCATTTGCTTTTCAGGAAATCCGTGGTGGAAAACTGGAGTTATGGCCTAGCTGCACAGCGCGTTTGGACCGAAGGCCGAGAAATATTGTAAGTATGAGATTTTCCTTTTTGGCTGTTTGGGGGTGTTGTGCTTTTTGGCGGGTGGGTTGGCGGGTTTTGGGGCATTGCTGGGAAGGTCTAATACCGGATAAAAGTGGTATGGACAAAATCCACGCACATTATTTTTTTGCTATTTCTGACATTTTGCTCAATGTAGCGTTTTCGGGGGCCTTTTGGGGGGGCTTCCTGCTGTTTGTGGGTGGGTTTCGGGGTCTGGGAGCACTGCTGGCTATAGATACTTTAGTTTGCAAGAGGTTTGAAGCAAATCCATGGTGGCAGAGGGGAGTTAGGGCCTAGCTGCAGAGCACGCGCAGAGTGATTTGGGAATTGACAAAAAAATAACTAAGTCCCCATTTTTGTACTTTTGCTTTTTGGGTGTTTGGGGGTCTTCTACTCGTTTTCTCCTGGGTTGATGGCTCTGGGGCCATTGCTGGGAAGCTCTAATACCGGATAAAGTGGTTTGAACCAAATCGGAGGCGGAAATTTGTTTGTGTTTTTGCTGACTTGCTTGCCTTTGAGGTGCTCTTTGGGGGGGTTCCAGTGTTTGTGGGTGAGTTTTGGGGTCTGGGAGCACTGCTGGGACAGTCTTATCTTGATTGCATTTGCTTTTCAGGCAATCCGTGGTGGAAAACTGGAGTTATGGCCTAGCTGCACAGCGCGTTTGGACCGAAGGCCGAGAAATATTGTAAGTATGAGATTTTCCTTTTTGGCAGTTTGGGGGTGTTGTGCTTTTTGGCGGGTGGGTTGGCGGGTCTTGGGGCATTGCTGGGAAGGTCTAATACCGGATAGAAGTGGTTTGGACAAAATCCACGCAGATTATTTTTTTGCTATTTCTGACATTTTGCTCAATGTAGCATTTTCGGGGGCCTGTTTGGGGGGCTTCCTGGGGTTTGTGGGTGGGTTTCGGGGTCTGGGAGCACTGCTGGCTATGGATACTTTAGTTTGCAAGAGGTTTGAAGCAAATCCATGGTGGCAGAGGGGAGTTAGGGCCTAGCTGCAGAGCGCGCGCGGAGTGATTTGGGAATTGGCAAAAAAATAACTGGGTCCCCATTTTTGTACTTTTGCTTTTTGGCTGTTTGGGGGTCTTCTACTCGTTTCCTCCTGGGTTGACGGCTCTGGGGCCATTGCTGGGAAGCTCTAATACCGGATAAAAGTGGTTTGGACCAAATCGGAGGCGGAATTTTTTTGTGTTTTTGCTGACTTGCTTGCCTTTGAGGTGCTCTTTGGGGGGGTTCCGGGTGTTTGTGGGTGAGTTTTGGGGTCTGGGAGCACTGCTGGGACAGTCTAATCTTGATTGCATTTGCTTTTCAGGTTATCCGTGGTGGAAAACTGGAGTTATGGCCTAGCTGCACAGCGCGTTTGGACCGAAGGCTGAGAAATATTGTAAGTATGAGATTTTCCTTTTTGGCTGTTTGGGGGTGTTGTGCTTTTTGGCGGGTGGGTTGGCGGGACTTGGGGCATTCCTGGGAAGGTCTAATACCGGATAGAAGTGGTTGGGACAAAATCCATAAGGAAAAGCCTTTTGGCACTTTTTGTAACTTAGGGTTCGTTAGGGTTAGCCCTAGCAGCAGGATTGCATGTGTTTCGTGGTGTTCTAGATTTTTGCAACTGAGTTCTGGGGTCTTAGAGCACTCGTGAGAATGTGTAATTTTGGTTGCAAGTCATTTGAAGAAAATCCATGGTGGGAAAGGAGGGATTTGGCATAGTTAAAGAAAGCCTCTGCCACTATTCTTAACTTAGGGCTCGTTAGGGTTAGCAGTATTTCTATTGCATGTGTGTGGATGGGGGTGGTTTTCGAGTCTTGGAGCGATGCTGGCTATGGATACTTTTGCTTGCTTGCAAGTGGTTTTAATACAATTCACGGTGGGTAAGGGGGTATTTGGGCCTACTTTTACTTTCGAAGTACGTTTTGTCACCAGTTTTCTGCTAGGCCTTGTTTTTTGAGATCTGATTGGGGGTCTTCTACATTTTTGCGACTGGCTTTAGTAAGGGTCTGGGTGGGAGCACTGCTGGGAAGGTCTAATTTTGTTCTAAAACACAGTTTACAGTACACCTAGCTTGAGGGGAAAGATCCACTAAATTAATTTGCCCATACTTATTTATCCTTCAAAAGGTGACTCAGACAGAGTACGCACTTTCAAAAATATTGTACTGTCTATTAGGAAAATCAAAGTGTGACTTTTTGCACTACACAGCGTACAGACCTTATATTTATTTATCAGTGCTGTTTTTCGTTCAATAATTACAGGCCGGGTTTCAGTCTGTGCAATGGGGAAAAAAGGATGGAGTCAGGCTTCACATTAGCGAGCCGCAATTCAGCATCCGCCAGGCAGGCCTTGGACAGGGTGTCTTCTGGTCACCAACATTGATGGACGAAGCGTCAGCTGGAAGGGAGGAGTGCCGCTAATAAGAGGAATTGTTTGCTGCATGCAACTTACTTACCAAATTCAACAGGAGGACAACTACAACAACATACAGACAGATACAGTATCCATTCTTTTCTTCTATGAGTGTGACTGCATTTCTTGGATCTCCTCTGCTTCTAAATTGATCCCTACAGCCATTCTATAGGTTTTACTTGGGCTATTTTTTAAACCTAATTTAATGTAGCCCTGTACTGTCACATTTTGTCATTCACGGTTGTCGAAAGTACTACTTACTTTTCAGTAACAATGCATTCAGTAGTGCATGCACTTCCTTTATGTCACGTAAAAGATTTATGGTTAGCTTTGTACCCAAAAATTTCTTTATGTTCAAATATTGTTTGTCCATGCTGTGTTTTTTTTTTCTCTCAACAAAACCTACCCAAAAAGAAAGCCCCATTCCCATCCATTTTACAAACCCTAACCCTCTTCCCCCAGGCTGTGTGGTTTTGCTTGATGTGTGACTAAATGACATCAAGAATTCCACACACTTGCTGGGGAGGATAAGGTCATAGCAACAGGCTGGTGAAGGAATCCGAGGATATATTCTAGACTTACTCAGCTTCAG